>NW_026061777.1:0-300000 GCF_023897955.1 Schistocerca gregaria | reverse complement strand
TTACTGCTTGACTACACATCTGACACGTAACCGATGTGCTCTCCAAACAACAACACTTGCATTTCAGAACATGTCTTTCACACATGTCTACAAAATCACCTTCACCTTCAAATACAGCTTCCTTGCGACTGACAGAGACGTAGGCAAAGTTTAAAGTGGCTATTTCCATTAAATCTCGTTAACCAGAAAAACGGTAATTTACACTTGCAGCGGAACAAAATTCCGTTCCTCCCAGCGTCTGGCTCGAACCCACGACCCTGGGATTAAGAGTCTGACGCTCTACCGACTGAGCTAGCCGGCTACCTCGGTGAATACCTGCCGGGTAGCACGTCACACAGTACTCGTTTGGGTTGGGTGGTCCCATACAGAATCTCTCCATGATGCCTAATGTTTTCCTAACGTCACACTCGTCACGTACTTCACTTTTATGTCATAATCATTTCTGAGAGGTAAAGAAATTGCATGACAACATGCAGAGCTAGTGGCGTCAAAATTAACGCACATACTTTATGTGACTCAAAAGCCGAACGAGTTACTTTCCGACGTTGTTTTAGATGTGCAAGTGATAGTCAAAACTCGCTGTGTCGGCACTCTGCCGACCATTTCGCTAGTTAACACCGGTCTTGTTGTGTGTGTTTCAAGCTCAAGAGCATCTCCAAGCAAAAAATGGTCAACAGCAACATTCAGACGGTTTCGTACTGCTCAATTGCTACATTAAAACGTTATGTTTCTTTTTCAGAACTGGAAAAACACAAGCATGACAGCATTCGAACCTGTAATCTTCAGATCCGAAGTCCGACGCCTTATCCATTAGGCCACACAGTCACTGACGACCAACATTTACATGTATACGACTCATCTCGAAACGCTCACACCCCTGAGGATTTGTGTTTTCGTTCTACACAGCCGCTGCCCCTTGCTCTTTCCCACCCATTCGTTACATTCAACCTCTGACGTGACCGACCAAATATAGACTGAGAAACAAGACCACACACTTTGTGCATTCGGAATCGAAGGCAGGGCGTCCCTCGCCGCGTTTGCTACGATTGCCATTTGCTACTTCTGCAGAAGCGGCGGCGGCGACGACGACGACGACGACGACGACGACGACGACGACGAATATCGCGAGAGGCTCTGAGATATGTGAGAAATACATCTATAAAATGTAATTCAGACTGCCTCGTCCCACCTTATGCTGTACCGCTTTGGCAAATGCTTTATCTGCGCCATTCGCCTTAATCGCATCTGAGAGTGATTCTTAAAAAAACGCCTGTCGCTAATTGTTCGTCATCACAGGTACTGTTTGCTATACGGCCACGACGCGCAACTGATTTCCAAAATTCATCTTTCTCCTGTGAGGATGGAACTTACGACCCCTGGTTTATTAGACCAGTGCTCTACCACTGAGCTAAAGAGGCGCGGCCTAGCGGTACTCTTGGGTACTTCGTCCTTACGGTCGTCTGCATCATCAGACTTTAGCTGACAACACTTCATATTACCGGCTAATATTTGCAGCTATGGCGACAAATTACTGCTTGACTACACATCTGACACGTAACCGATGTGCTCTCCAAACAACAACACTTGCATTTCAGAACATGTCTTTCACACATGTCTACAAAATCACCTTCACCTTCAAATACAGCTTCCTTGCGACTGACAGAGACGTAGGCAAAGTTTAAAGTGGCTATTTCCATTAAATCTCGTTAATCAGAAAAACGGTAATTTACACTTGCAGCGGAACAAAATTCCGTTCCGCCCAGCGTCTGGCTCGAACCCACGACCCTGGGATTAAGAGTCTGACGCTCTACCGACTGAGCTAGCCGGCTACCTCGGTGAATACCTGCCGGGTAGCACGTCACACAGTACTCGTTTGGGTTGGGTGGTCCCATACAGAATCTCTCCATGATGCCTAATGTTTTCCTAACGTCACACTCGTCACGTACTTCACTTTTATGTCATAATCATTTCTGAGAGGTAAAGAAATTGCATGACAACATGCAGAGCTAGTGGCGTCAAAATTAACGCACATACTTTATGTGACTCAAAAGCCGAACGAGTTACTTTCCGACGTTGTTTTAGATGTGCAAGTGATAGTCAAAACTCCCTGTGTCGGCACTCTGCCGACCATTTCGCTAGTTAACACCGGTCTTGTTGTGTGTGTTTCAAGCTCAAGAGCATCTCCAAGCAAAAAATGGTCAACAGCAACATTCAGACGGTTTCGTACTGCTCAATTGCTACATTAAAACGTTATGTTTCTTTTTCAGAACTGGAAAAACACAAGCGTGACAGCATTCGAACCTGTAATCTTCAGATCCGAAGTCCGACGCCTTATCCATTAGGCCACACGGTCACTGACGACCAACATTTACATGTAGACGACTCATCTCGAAACGCTCACACCCCTGAGGATTTGTGTTTTCGTTCTACACAGCCGCTGCCCCTTGCTCTTTCCCACCCATTCGTTACATTCAACCTCTGACGTGACCGACCAAATATAGACTGAGAAACAAGACCACACACTTTGTGCATTCGGAATCGAAGGCAGGGCGTCCCTCGCCGCGTTTGCTACGATTGCCATTTGCTACTTCTGCAGAAGCGGCGGCGGCGACGACGACGACGACGACGACGACGACGAATATCGCGAGAGGCTCTGAGATATGTGAGAAATACATCTATAAAATGTAATTCAGACTGCCTCGTCCCACCTTATGCTGTACCGCTTTGGCAAATGCTTTATCTGCGCCATTCGCCTTAATCGCATCTGAGAGTGATTCTTAAAAAAACGCCTGTCGCTAATTGTTCGTCATCACAGGTACTGTTTGCTATACGGCCACGACGCGCAACTGATTTCCAAAATTCATCTTTCTCCTGTGAGGATGGAACTTACGACCCCTGGTTTATTAGACCAGTGCTCTACCACTGAGCTAAAGAGGCGCGGCCTAGCGGTACTCTTGGGTACTTCGTCCTTACGGTCGTCTGCATCATCAGACTTTAGCTGACAACACTTCATATTACCGGCTAATATTTGCAGCTATGGCGACAAATTACTGCTTGACTACACATCTGACACGTAACCGATGTGCTCTCCAAACAACAACACTTGCATTTCAGAACATGTCTTTCACACATGTCTACAAAATCACCTTCACCTTCAAATACAGCTTCCTTGCGACTGACAGAGACGTAGGCAAAGTTTAAAGTGGCTATTTCCATTAAATCTCGTTAATCAGAAAAACGGTAATTTACACTTGCAGCGGAACAAAATTCCGTTCCGCCCAGCGTCTGGCTCGAACCCACGACCCTGGGATTAAGAGTCTGACGCTCTACCGACTGAGCTAGCCGGCTACCTCGGTGAATACCTGCCGGGTAGCACGTCACACAGTACTCGTTTGGGTTGGGTGGTCCCATACAGAATCTCTCCATGATGCCTAATGTTTTCCTAACGTCACACTCGTCACGTACTTCACTTTTATGTCATAATCATTTCTGAGAGGTAAAGAAATTGCATGACAACATGCAGAGCTAGTGGCGTCAAAATTAACGCACATACTTTATGTGACTCAAAAGCCGAACGAGTTACTTTCCGACGTTGTTTTAGATGTGCAAGTGATAGTCAAAACTCGCTGTGTCGGCACTCTGCCGACCATTTCGCTAGTTAACACCGGTCTTGTTGTGTGTGTTTCAAGCTCAAGAGCATCTCCAAGCAAAAAATGGTCAACAGCAACATTCAGACGGTTTCGTACTGCTCAATTGCTACATTAAAACGTTATGTTTCTTTTTCAGAACTGGAAAAACACAAGCGTGACAGCATTCGAACCTGTAATCTTCAGATCCGAAGTCCGACGCCTTATCCATTAGGCCACACGGTCACTGACGACCAACATTTACATGTAGACGACTCATCTCGAAACGCTCACACCCCTGAGGATTTGTGTTTTCGTTCTACACAGCCGCTGCCCCTTGCTCTTTCCCACCCATTCGTTACATTCAACCTCTGACGTGACCGACCAAATATAGACTGAGAAACAAGACCACACACTTTGTGCATTCGGAATCGAAGGCAGGGCGTCCCTCGCCGCGTTTGCTACGATTGCCATTTGCTACTTCTGCAGAAGCGGCGGCGGCGACGACGACGACGACGACGACGACGACAACGAATATCGCGAGAGGCTCTGAGATATGTGAGAAATACATCTATAAAATGTAATTCAGACTGCCTCGTCCCACCTTATGCTGTACCGCTTTGGCAAATGCTTTATCTGCGCCATTCGCCTTAATCGCATCTGAGAGTGATTCTTAAAAAAACGCCTGTCGCTAATTGTTCGTCATCACAGGTACTGTTTGCTATACGGCCACGACGCGCAACTGATTTCCAAAATTCATCTTTCTCCTGTGAGGATGGAACTTACGACCCCTGGTTTATTAGACCAGTGCTCTACCACTGAGCTAAAGAGGCGCGGCCTAGCGGTACTCTTGGGTACTTCGTCCTTACGGTCGTCTGCATCATCAGACTTTAGCTGACAACACTTCATATTACCGGCTAATATTTGCAGCTATGGCGACAAATTACTGCTTGACTACACATCTGACACGTAACCGATGTGCTCTCCAAACAACAACACTTGCATTTCAGAACATGTCTTTCACACATGTCTACAAAATCACCTTCACCTTCAAATACAGCTTCCTTGCGACTGACAGAGACGTAGGCAAAGTTTAAAGTTGCTATTTCCATTAAATCTCGTTAATCAGAAAAACAAACACGCGATCTAGTGTCGGAACAAAATTCCGTTCCGCCCAGCGTCTGGCTCGAACCCACGACCCTGGGATTAAGAGTCTGACGCTCTACCGACTGAGCTAGCCGGCTACCTCGGTGAATACCTGCCGGGTAGCACGTCACACAGTACTCGTTTGGGTTGGGTGGTCCCATACAGAATCTCTCCATGATGCCTAATGTTTTCCTAACGTCACACTCGTCACGTACTTCACTTTTATGTCATAATCATTTCTGAGAGGTAAAGAAATTGCATGACAACATGCAGAGCTAGTGGCGTCAAAATTAACGCACATACTTTATGTGACTCTAAAGCCGAACGAGTTACTTTCCGACGTTGTTTTAGATGTGCAAGTGATAGTCAAAACTCGCTGTGTCGGCACTCTGCCGACCATTTCGCTAGTTAACACCGGTCTTGTTGTGTGTGTTTCAAGCTCAAGAGCATCTCCAAGCAAAAAATGGTCAACAGCAACATTCAGACGGTTTCGTACTGCTCAATTGCTACATTAAAACGTTATGTTTCTTTTTCAGAACTGGAAAAACACAAGCGTGACAGCATTCGAACCTGTAATCTTCAGATCCGAAGTCCGACGCCTTATCCATTAGGCCACACGGTCACTGACGACCAACATTTACATGTATACGACTCATCTCGAAACGCTCACACCCCTGAGGATTTGTGTTTTCGTTCTACACAGCCGCTGCCCCTTGCTCTTTCCCACCCATTCGTTACATTCAACCTCTGACGAGACCGACCAAATATAGACTGTGAAACAAGACCACACACTTTGTGCATTCGGAATCGAAGGCGGGGCATCCCTCGCCGCATTTGCTACGATTGCCATTTGCTACTTCTGCAGAAGCGGCGGCGGCGACGACGACGACGACGACGACGACGACGACGACGACGACGAATATCGCGAGAGGCTCTGAGATATGTGAGAAATACATCTATAAAATGTAATTCAGACTGCCTCGTCCCACCTTATGCTGTACCGCTTTGGCAAATGCTTTATCTGCGCCATTCGCCTTAATCGCATCTGAGAGTGATTCTTAAAAAAACGCCTGTCGCTAATTGTTCGTCATCACAGGTACTGTTTGCTATACGGCCACGACGCGCAACTGATTTCCAAAATTCATCTTTCTCCTGTGAGGATGGAACTTACGACCCCTGGTTTATTAGACCAGTGCTCTACCACTGAGCTAAAGAGGCGCGGCCTAGCGGTACTCTTGGGTACTTCGTCCTTACGGTCGTCTGCATCATCAGACTTTAGCTGACAACACTTCATATTACCGGCTAATATTTGCAGCTATGGCGACAAATTACTGCTTGACTACACATCTGACACGTAACCGATGTGCTCTCCAAACAACAACACTTGCATTTCAGAACATGTCTTTCACACATGTCTACAAAATCACCTTCACCTTCAAATACAGCTTCCTTGCGACTGACAGAGACGTAGGCAAAGTTTAAAGTTGCTATTTCCATTAAATCTCGTTAATCAGAAAAACGGTAATTTACACTTGCAGCGGAACAAAATTCCGTTCCGCCCAGCGTGTGGCTCGAACCCACGACCCTGGGATTAAGAGTCTGACGCTCTACCGACTGAGCTAGCCGGCTACCTCGGTGAATACCTGCCGGGTAGCACGTCACACAGTACTCGTTTGGGTTGGGTGGTCCCATACAGAATCTCTCCATGATGCCTAATGTTTTCCTAACGTCACACTCGTCACGTACTTCACTTTTATGTCATAATTATTTCTGAGAGGTAAAGAAATTGCATGACAACATGCAGAGCTAGTGGCGTCAAAATTAACGCACATACTTTATGTGACTCAAAAGCCGAACGAGTTACTTTCCGACGTTGTTTTAGATGTGCAAGTGATAGTCAAAACTCGCTGTGTCGGCACTCTGCCGACCATTTCGCTAGTTAACACCGGTCTTGTTGTGTGTGTTTCAAGCTCAAGAGCATCTCCAAGCAAAAAATGGTCAACAGCAACAATCAGACGGTTTCGTACTGCTCAATTGCTACATTAAAACGTTATGTTTCTTTTTCAGAACTGGAAAAACACAAGCGTGACAGCATTCGAACCTGTAATCTTCACATCCGAAGTCCGACGCCTTATCCATTAGGCCACACGGTCACTGACGACCAACATTTACATGTATACGACTCATCTCGAAACGCTCACACCCCTGAGGATTTGTGTTTTCGTTCTACACAGCCGCTGCCCCTTGCTCTTTCCCACCCATTCGTTACATTCAACCTCTGACGTGACCGACCAAATATAGACTGAGAAACAAGACCACACACTTTGTGCATTCGGAATCGAAGGCAGGGCGTCCCTCGCCGCATTTGCTACGATTGCCATTTGCTACTTCTGCAGAAGCGGCGGCGGCGGCGGCGACGACGACGACGTCGACGACGACGACGAATATCGCGAGAGGCTCTGAGATATGTGAGAAATACATCTATAAAATGTAATTCAGACTGCCTCGTCCCACCTTATGCTGTACCGCTTTGGCAAATGCTTTATCTGCGCCATTCGCCTTAATCGCATCTGAGAGTGATTCTTAAAAAAACGCCTGTCGCTAATTGTTCGTCATCACAGGTACTGTTTGCTATACGGCCACGACGCGCAACTGATTTCCAAAATTCATCTTTCTCCTGTGAGGATGGAACTTACGACCGCTGGTTTATTAGACCAGTGCTCTACCACTGAGCTAAAGAGGCGCGGCCTAGCGGTACTCTTGGGTACTTCGTCCTTACGGTCGTCTGCATCATCAGACTTTAGCTGACAACACTTCATATTACCGGCTAATATTTGCAGCTATGGCGACAAATTACTGCTTGACTACACATCTGACACGTAACCGATGTGCTCTCCAAACAACAACACTTGCATTTCAGAACATGTCTTTCACACATGTCTACAAAATCACCTTCACCTTCAAATACAGCTTCCTTGCGACTGACAGAGACGTAGGCAAAGTTTAAAGTTGCTATTTCCGTTAAATCTCGTTAATCAGAAAAACGGTAATTTACACTTGCAGCGGAACAAAATTCCGTTCCGCCCAGCGTCTGGCTCGAACTCACGACCCTGGGATTAAGAGTCTGACGCTCTACCGACTGAGCTAGCCGGCTACCTCGGTGAATACCTGCCGGGTAGCACGTCACACAGTACTCGTTTGGGTTGGGTGGTCCCATACAGAATCTCTCCATGATGCCTAATGTTTTCCTAACGTCACACTCGTCACGTACTTCACTTTTATGTCATAATCATTTCTGAGAGGTAAAGAAATTGCATGACAACATGCAGAGCTAGTGGCGTCAAAATTAACGCACATACTTTATGTGACTCAAAAGCCGAACGAGTTACTTTCCGACGTTGTTTTAGATGTGCAAGTGATAGTCAAAACTCCCTGTGTCGGCACTCTGCCGACCATTTCGCTAGTTAACACCGGTCTTGTTGTGTGTGTTTCAAGCTCAAGAGCATCTCCAAGCAAAAAATGGTCAACAGCAACATTCAGACGGTTTCGTACTGCTCAATTGCTACATTAAAACGTTATGTTTCTTTTTCAGAACTGGAAAAACACAAGCGTGACAGCATTCGAACCTGTAATCTTCAGATCCGAAGTCCGACGCCTTATCCATTAGGCCACACGGTCACTGACGACCAACATTTACATGTAGACGACTCATCTCGAAACGCTCACACCCCTGAGGATTTGTGTTTTCGTTCTACACAGCCGCTGCCCCTTGCTCTTTCCCACCCATTCGTTACATTCAACCTCTGACGTGACCGACCAAATATAGACTGAGAAACAAGACCACACACTTTGTGCATTCGGAATCGAAGGCAGGGCGTCCCTCGCCGCGTTTGCTACGATTGCCATTTGCTACTTCTGCAGAAGCGGCGGCGGCGACGACGACGACGACGACGAGGACGACGACGACGACGACGACGACGACGACGAATATCGCGAGAGGCTCTGAGATATGTGAGAAATACATCTATAAAATGTAATTCAGACTGCCTCGTCCCACCTTATGCTGTACCGCTTTGGCAAATGCTTTATCTGCGCCATTCGCCTTAATCGCATCTGAGAGTGATTCTTAAAAAAACGCCTGTCGCTAATTGTTCGTCATCACAGGTACTGTTTGCTATACGGCCACGACGCGCAACTGATTTCCAAAATTCATCTTTCTCCTGTGAGGATGGAACTTACGACCCCTGGTTTATTAGACCAGTGCTCTACCACTGAGCTAAAGACGCGCGGCCTAGCGGTACTCTTGGGTACTTCGTCCTTACGGTCGTCTGCATCATCAGACTTTAGCTGACAACACTTCATATTACCGGCTAATATTTGCAGCTATGGCGACAAATTACTGCTTGACTACACATCTGACACGTAACCGATGTGCTCTCCAAACAACAACACTTGCATTTCAGAACATGTCTTTCACACATGTCTACAAAATCACCTTCACCTTCAAATACAGCTTCCTTGCGACTGACAGAGACGTAGGCAAAGTTTAAAGTTGCTATTTCCATTAAATCTCGTTAATCAGAAAAACGGTAATTTACACTTGCAGCGGAACAAAATTCCGTTCCGCCCAGCGTCTGGCTCGAACCCACGACCCTGGGATTAAGAGTCTGACGCTCTACCGACTGAGCTAGCCGGCTACCTCGGTGAATACCTGCCGGGTAGCACGTCACACAGTACTCGTTTGGGTTGGGTGGTCCCATACAGAATCTCTCCATGATGCCTAATGTTTTCCTAACGTCACACTCGTCACGTACTTCACTTTTATGTCATAATCATTTCTGAGAGGTAAAGAAATTGCATGACAACATGCAGAGCTAGTGGCGTCAAAATTAACGCACATACTTTATGTGACTCTAAAGCCGAACGAGTTACTTTCCGACGTTGTTTTAGATGTGCAAGTGATAGTCAAAACTCGCTGTGTCGGCACTCTGCCGACCATTTCGCTAGTTAACACCGGTCTTGTTGTGTGTGTTTCAAGCTCAAGAGCATCTCCAAGCAAAAAATGGTCACCAGCAACATTCAGACGGTTTCGTACTGCTCAATTGCTACATTAAAACGTTATGTTTCTTTTTCAGAACTGGAAAAACACAAGCGTGACAGCATTCGAACCTGTAATCTTCAGATCCGAAGTCCGACGCCTTATCCATTAGGCCACACGGTCACTGACGACCAACATTTACATGTATACGACTCATCTCGAAACGCTCACACCCCTGAGGATTTGTGTTTTCGTTCTACACAGCCGCTGCCCCTTGCTCTTTCCCACCCATTCGTTACATTCAACCTCTGACGAGACCGACCAAATATAGACTGTGAAACAAGACCACACACTTTGTGCATTCGGAATCGAAGGCGGGGCATCCCTCGCCGCATTTGCTACGATTGCCATTTGCTACTTCTGCAGAAGCGGCGGCGGCGACGACGACGACGACGACGACGACGACGACGAATATCGCGAGAGGCTCTGAGATATGTGAGAAATACATCTATAAAATGTAATTCAGACTGCCTCGTCCCACCTTATGCTGTACCGCTTTGGCAAATGCTTTATCTGCGCCATTCGCCTTAATCGCATCTGAGAGTGATTCTTAAAAAAACGCCTGTCGCTAATTGTTCGTCATCACAGGTACTGTTTGCTATACGGCCACGACGCGCAACTGATTTCCAAAATTCATCTTTCTCCTGTGAGGATGGAACTTACGACCCCTGGTTTATTAGACCAGTGCTCTACTACTGAGCTAAAGAGGCGCGGCCTAGCGCTACTCTTGGGTACTTCGTCCTTACGGTCGTCTGCATCATCAGACTTTAGCTGACAACACTTCATATTACCGGCTAATATTTGCAGCTATGGCGACAAATTACTGCTTGACTACACATCTGACACGTAACCGATGTGCTCTCCAAACAACAACACTTGCATTTCAGAACATGTCTTTCACACATGTCTACAAAATCACCTTCACCTTCAAATACAGCTTCCTTGCGACTGACAGAGACGTAGGCAAAGTTTAAAGTTGCTATTTCCATTAAATCTCGTTAATCAGAAAAACGGTAATTTACACTTGCAGCGGAACAAAATTCCGTTCCGCCCAGCGTGTGGCTCGAACCCACGACCCTGGGATTAAGAGTCTGACGCTCTACCGACTGAGCTAGCCGGCTACCTCGGTGAATACCTGCCGGGTAGCACGTCACACAGTACTCGTTTGGGTTGGGTGGTCCCATACAGAATCTCTCCATGATGCCTAATGTTTTCCTAACGTCACACTCGTCACGTACTTCACTTTTATGTCATAATTATTTCTGAGAGGTAAAGAAATTGCATGACAACATGCAGAGCTAGTGGCGTCAAAATTAACGCACATACTTTATGTGACTCAAAAGCCGAACGAGTTACTTTCCGACGTTGTTTTAGATGTGCAAGTGATAGTCAAAACTCGCTGTGTCGGCACTCTGCCGACCATTTCGCTAGTTAACACCGGTCTTGTTGTGTGTGTTTCAAGCTCAAGAGTATCTCCAAGCAAAAAATGGTCAACAGCAACAATCAGACGGTTTCGTACTGCTCAATTGCTACATTAAAACGTTATGTTTCTTTTTCAGAACTGGAAAAACACAAGCGTGACAGCATTCGAACCTGTAATCTTCACATCCGAAGTCCGACGCCTTATCCATTAGGCCACACGGTCACTGACGACCAACATTTACATGTATACGACTCATCTCGAAACGCTCACACCCCTGAGGATTTGTGTTTTCGTTCTACACAGCCGCTGCCCCTTGCTCTTTCCCACCCATTCGTTACATTCAACCTCTGACGTGACCGACCAAATATAGACTGAGAAACAAGACCACACACTTTGTGCATTCGGAATCGAAGGCAGGGCGTCCCTCGCCGCATTTGCTACGATTGCCATTTGCTACTTCTGCAGAAGCGGCGGCGGCGGCGGCGGCGACGACGACGACGACGTCGACGACGACGACGAATATCGCGAGAGGCTCTGAGATATGTGAGAAATACATCTATAAAATGTAATTCAGACTGCCTCGTCCCACCTTATGCTGTACCGCTTTGGCAAATGCTTTATCTGCGCCATTCGCCTTAATCGCATCTGAGAGTGATTCTTAAAAAAACGCCTGTCGCTAATTGTTCGTCATCACAGGTACTGTTTGCTATACGGCCACGACGCGCAACTGATTTCCAAAATTCATCTTTCTCCTGTGAGGATGGAACTTACGACCCCTGGTTTATTAGACCAGTGCTCTACCACTGAGCTAAAGAGGCGCGGCCTAGCGGTACTCTTGGGTACTTCGTCCTTACGGTCGTCTGCATCATCAGACTTTAGCTGACAACACTTCATATTACCGGCTAATATTTGCAGCTATGGCGACAAATTACTGCTTGACTACACATCTGACACGTAACCGATGTGCTCTCCAAACAACAACACTTGCATTTCAGAACATGTCTTTCACACATGTCTACAAAATCACCTTCACCTTCAAATACAGCTTCCTTGCGACTGACAGAGACGTAGGCAAAGTTTAAAGTTGCTATTTCCATTAAATCTCGTTAATCAGAAAAACGGTAATTTACACTTGCAGCGGAACAAAATTCCGTTACGCCCAGCGTCTGGCTCGAACCCACGACCCTGGGATTAAGAGTCTGACGCTCTACCGACTGAGCTAGCCGGCTACCTCGGTGAATACCTGCCGGGTAGCACGTCACACAGTACTCGTTTGGGTTGGGTGGTCCCATACAGAATCTCTCCATGATGCCTAATGTTTTCCTAACGTCACACTCGTCACGTACTTCACTTTTATGTCATAATCATTTCTGAGAGGTAAAGAAATTGCATGACAACATGCAGAGCTAGTGGCGTCAAAATTAACGCACATACTTTATGTGACTCTAAAGCCGAACGAGTTACTTTCCGACGTTGTTTTAGATGTGCAAGTGATAGTCAAAACTCGCTGTGTCGGCACTCTGCCGACCATTTCGCTAGTTAACACCGGTCTTGTTGTGTGTGTTTCAAGCTCAAGAGCATCTCCAAGCAAAAAATGGTCAACAGCAACATTCAGACGGTTTCGTACTGCTCAATTGCTACATTAAAACGTTATGTTTCTTTTTCAGAACTGGAAAAACACAAGCGTGACAGCATTCGAACCTGTAATCTGTAAACGCTCACACCCCTGAGGATTTGTGTTTTCGTTCTACACAGCCGCTGCCCCTTGCTCTTTCCCACCCATTCGTTACATTCAACCTCTGACGTGACCGACCAAATATAGACTGAGAAACAAGACCACACACTTTGTGCATTCGGAATCGAAGGCAGGGCGTCCCTCGCCGCGTTTGCTACGATTGCCATTTGCTACTTCTGCAGAAGCGGCGGCGGCGACGACGACGACGACGACGACGACGACGACGACGACGACGAATATCGCGAGAGGCTCTGAGATATGTGAGAAATACATCTATAAAATGTAATTCAGACTGCCTCGTCCCACCTTATGCTGTACCGCTTTGGCAAATGCTTTATCTGCGCCATTCGCCTTAATCGCATCTGAGAGTGATTCTTAAAAAAACGCCTGTCGCTAATTGTTCGTCATCACAGGTACTGTTTGCTATACGGCCACGACGCGCAACTGATTTCCAAAATTCATCTTTCTCCTGTGAGGATGGAACTTACGACCCCTGGTTTATTAGACCAGTGCTCTACTACTGAGCTAAAGAGGCGCGGCCTAGCGCTACTCTTGGGTACTTCGTCCTTACGGTCGTCTGCATCATCAGACTTTAGCTGACAACACTTCATATTACCGGCTAATATTTGCAGCTATGGCGACAAATTACTGCTTGACTACACATCTGACACGTAACCGATGTGCTCTCCAAACAACAACACTTGCATTTCAGAACATGTCTTTCACACATGTCTACAAAATCACCTTCACCTTCAAATACAGCTTCCTTGCGACTGACAGAGACGTAGGCAAAGTTTAAAGTTGCTATTTCCATTAAATCTCGTTAATCAGAAAAACGGTAATTTACACTTGCAGCGGAACAAAATTCCGTTCCGCCCAGCGTGTGGCTCGAACCCACGACCCTGGGATTAAGAGTCTGACGCTCTACCGACTGAGCTAGCCGGCTACCTCGGTGAATACCTGCCGGGTAGCACGTCACACAGTACTCGTTTGGGTTGGGTGGTCCCATACAGAATCTCTCCATGATGCCTAATGTTTTCCTAACGTCACACTCGTCACGTACTTCACTTTTATGTCATAATTATTTCTGAGAGGTAAAGAAATTGCATGACAACATGCAGAGCTAGTGGCGTCAAAATTAACGCACATACTTTATGTGACTCAAAAGCCGAACGAGTTACTTTCCGACGTTGTTTTAGATGTGCAAGTGATAGTCAAAACTCGCTGTGTCGGCACTCTGCCGACCATTTCGCTAGTTAACACCGGTCTTGTTGTGTGTGTTTCAAGCTCAAGAGCATCTCCAAGCAAAAAATGGTCAACAGCAACAATCAGACGGTTTCGTACTGCTCAATTGCTACATTAAAACGTTATGTTTCTTTTTCAGAACTGGAAAAACACAAGCGTGACAGCATTCGAACCTGTAATCTTCACATCCGAAGTCCGACGCCTTATCCATTAGGCCACACGGTCACTGACGACCAACATTTACATGTATACGACTCATCTCGAAACGCTCACACCCCTGAGGATTTGTGTTTTCGTTCTACACAGCCGCTGCCCCTTGCTCTTTCCCACCCATTCGTTACATTCAACCTCTGACGTGACCGACCAAATATAGACTGAGAAACAAGACCACACACTTTGTGCATTCGGAATCGAAGGCAGGGCGTCCCTCGCCGCATTTGCTACGATTGCCATTTGCTACTTCTGCAGAAGCGGCGGCGGCGGCGGCGGCGACGACGACGACGACGTCGACGACGACGACGAATATCGCGAGAGGCTCTGAGATATGTGAGAAATACATCTATAAAATGTAATTCAGACTGCCTCGTCCCACCTTATGCTGTACCGCTTTGGCAAATGCTTTATCTGCGCCATTCGCCTTAATCGCATCTGAGAGTGATTCTTAAAAAAACGCCTGTCGCTAATTGTTCGTCATCACAGGTACTGTTTGCTATACGGCCACGACGCGCAACTGATTTCCAAAATTCATCTTTCTCCTGTGAGGATGGAACTTACGACCCCTGGTTTATTAGACCAGTGCTCTACCACTGAGCTAAAGAGGCGCGGCCTAGCGGTACTCTTGGGTACTTCGTCCTTACGGTCGTCTGCATCATCAGACTTTAGCTGACAACACTTCATATTACCGGCTAATATTTGCAGCTATGGCGACAAATTACTGCTTGACTACACATCTGACACGTAACCGATGTGCTCTCCAAACAACAACACTTGCATTTCAGAACATGTCTTTCACACATGTCTACAAAATCACCTTCACCTTCAAATACAGCTTCCTTGCGACTGACAGAGACGTAGGCAAAGTTTAAAGTTGCTATTTCCATTAAATCTCGTTAATCAGAAAAACGGTAATTTACACTTGCAGCGGAACAAAATTCCGTTACGCCCAGCGTCTGGCTCGAACCCACGACCCTGGGATTAAGAGTCTGACGCTCTACCGACTGAGCTAGCCGGCTACCTCGGTGAATACCTGCCGGGTAGCACGTCACACAGTACTCGTTTGGGTTGGGTGGTCCCATACAGAATCTCTCCATGATGCCTAATGTTTTCCTAACGTCACACTCGTCACGTACTTCACTTTTATGTCATAATCATTTCTGAGAGGTAAAGAAATTGCATGACAACATGCAGAGCTAGTGGCGTCAAAATTAACGCACATACTTTATGTGACTCTAAAGCCGAACGAGTTACTTTCCGACGTTGTTTTAGATGTGCAAGTGATAGTCAAAACTCGCTGTGTCGGCACTCTGCCGACCATTTCGCTAGTTAACACCGGTCTTGTTGTGTGTGTTTCAAGCTCAAGAGCATCTCCAAGCAAAAAATGGTCAACAGCAACATTCAGACGGTTTCGTACTGCTCAATTGCTACATTAAAACGTTATGTTTCTTTTTCAGAACTGGAAAAACACAAGCGTGACAGCATTCGAACCTGTAATCTGTAAACGCTCACACCCCTGAGGATTTGTGTTTTCGTTCTACACAGCCGCTGCCCCTTGCTCTTTCCCACCCATTCGTTACATTCAACCTCTGACGTGACCGACCAAATATAGACTGAGAAACAAGACCACACACTTTGTGCATTCGGAATCGAAGGCAGGGCGTCCCTCGCCGCGTTTGCTACGATTGCCATTTGCTACTTCTGCAGAAGCGGCGGCGGCGACGACGACGACGACGACGACGACGACGACGACGACGACGAATATCGCGAGAGGCTCTGAGATATGTGAGAAATACATCTATAAAATGTAATTCAGACTGCCTCGTCCCACCTTATGCTGTACCGCTTTGGCAAATGCTTTATCTGCGCCATTCGCCTTAATCGCATCTGAGAGTGATTCTTAAAAAAACGCCTGTCGCTAATTGTTCGTCATCACAGGTACTGTTTGCTATACGGCCACGACGCGCAACTGATTTCCAAAATTCATCTTTCTCCTGTGAGGATGGAACTTACGACCCCTGGTTTATTAGACCAGTGCTCTACCACTGAGCTAAAGAGGCGCGGCCTAGCGGTACTCTTGGGTACTTCGTCCTTACGGTCGTCTGCATCATCAGACTTTAGCTGACAACACTTCATATTACCGGCTAATATTTGCAGCTATGGCGACAAATTACTGCTTGACTACACATCTGACACGTAACCGATGTGCTCTCCAAACAACAACACTTGCATTTCAGAACATGTCTTTCACACATGTCTACAAAATCACCTTCACCTTCAAATACAGCTTCCTTGCGACTGACAGAGACGTAGGCAAAGTTTAAAGTTGCTATTTCCATTAAATCTCGTTAATCAGAAAAACGGTAATTTACACTTGCAGCGGAACAAAATTCCGTTACGCCCAGCGTCTGGCTCGAACCCACGACCCTGGGATTAAGAGTCTGACGCTCTACCGACTGAGCTAGCCGGCTACCTCGGTGAATACCTGCCGGGTAGCACGTCACACAGTACTCGTTTGGGTTGGGTGGTCCCATACAGAATCTCTCCATGATGCCTAATGTTTTCCTAACGTCACACTCGTCACGTACTTCACTTTTATGTCATAATCATTTCTGAGAGGTAAAGAAATTGCATGACAACATGCAGAGCTAGTGGCGTCAAAATTAACGCACATACTTTATGTGACTCTAAAGCCGAACGAGTTACTTTCCGACGTTGTTTTAGATGTGCAAGTGATAGTCAAAACTCGCTGTGTCGGCACTCTGCCGACCATTTCGCTAGTTAACACCGGTCTTGTTGTGTGTGTTTCAAGCTCAAGAGCATCTCCAAGCAAAAAATGGTCACCAGCAACATTCAGACGGTTTCGTACTGCTCAATTGCTACATTAAAACGTTATGTTTCTTTTTCAGAACTGGAAAAACACAAGCGTGACAGCATTCGAACCTGTAATCTTCAGATCCGAAGTCCGACGCCTTATCCATTAGGCCACACGGTCACTGACGACCAACATTTACATGTATACGACTCATCTCGAAACGCTCACACCCCTGAGGATTTGTGTTTTCGTTCTACACAGCCGCTGCCCCTTGCTCTTTCCCACCCATTCGTTACATTCAACCTCTGACGAGACCGACCAAATATAGACTGTGAAACAAGACCACACACTTTGTGCATTCGGAATCGAAGGCGGGGCGTCCCTCGCCGCATTTGCTACGATTGCCATTTGCTACTTCTGCAGAAGCGGCGGCGGCGGCGACGACGACGACGACGACGACGACGACGACGAATATCGCGAGAGGCTCTGAGATATGTGAGAAATACATCTATAAAATGTAATTCAGACTGCCTCGTCCCACCTTATGCTGTACCGCTTTGGCAAATGCTTTATCTGCGCCATTCGCCTTAATCGCATCTGAGAGTGATTCTTAAAAAAACGCCTGTCGCTAATTGTTCGTCATCACAGGTACTGTTTGCTATACGGCCACGACGCGCAACTGATTTCCAAAATTCATCTTTCTCCTGTGAGGATGGAACTTACGACCCCTGGTTTATTAGACCAGTGCTCTACCACTGAGCTAAAGAGGCGCGGCCTAGCGCTACTCTTGGGTACTTCGTCCTTACGGTCGTCTGCATCATCAGACTTTAGCTGACAACACTTCATATTACCGGCTAATATTTGCAGCTATGGCGACAAATTACTGCTTGACTACACATCTGACACGTAACCGATGTGCTCTCCAAACAACAACACTTGCATTTCAGAACATGTCTTTCACACATGTCTACAAAATCACCTTCACCTTCAAATACAGCTTCCTTGCGACTGACAGAGACGTAGGCAAAGTTTAAAGTTGCTATTTCCATTAAATCTCGTTAATCAGAAAAACGGTAATTTACACCTGCAGCGGAACAAAATTCCGTTCCGCCCAGCGTCTGGCTCGAACCCACGACCCTGGGATTAAGAGTCTGACGCTCTACCGACTGAGCTAGCCGGCTACCTCGGTGAATACCTGCCGGGTAGCACGTCACACAGTACTCGTTTGGGTTGGGTGGTCCCATACAGAATCTCTCCATGATGCCTAATGTTTTCCTAACGTCACACTCGTCACGTACTTCACTTTTATGTCATAATCATTTCTGAGAGGTAAAGAAATTGCATGACAACATGCAGAGCTAGTGGCGTCAAAATTAACGCACATACTTTATGTGACTCAAAAGCCGAACGAGTTACTTTCCGACGTTGTTTTAGATGTGCAAGTGATAGTCAAAACTCGCTGTGTCGGCACTCTGCCGACCATTTCGCTAGTTAACACCGGTCTTGTTGTGTGTGTTTCAAGCTCAAGAGCATCTCCAAGCAAAAAATGGTCAACAGCAACATTCAGACGGTTTCGTACTGCTCAATTGCTACATTAAAACGTTATGTTTCTTTTTCAGAACTGGAAAAACACAAGCGTGACAGCATTCGAACCTGTAATCTTCAGATCCGAAGTCCGACGCCTTATCCATTAGGCCACACGGTCACTGACGACCAACATTTACATGTATACGACTCATCTCGAAACGCTCACACCCCTGAGGATTTGTGTTTTCGTTCTACACAGCCGCTGCCCCTTGCTCTTTCCCACCCATTCGTTACATTCAACCTCTGACGAGACCGACCAAATATAGACTGTGAAACAAGACCACACACTTTGTGCATTCGGAATCGAAGGCAGGGCGTCCCTCGCCGCATTTGCTACGGTTGCCATTTGCTATTTCTGCAGAAGCGGCGACGACGACGACGACGACGACGACGACGACGAATATCGCGAGAGGCTCTGAGATATGTGAGAAATACATCTATAAAATGTAATTGAGACTGCCTCGTCCCACCTTATGCTGTACCGCTTTGGCAAATGCTTTATCTGCGCCATTCGCCTTAATCGCATCTGAGAGTGATTCTTAAAAAAACGCCTGTCACTAATTGTTCGTCATCACAGGTACTGTTTGCTATACGGCCACGACGCGCAACTGATTTCCAAAATTCATCTTTCTCCTGTGAGGATGGAACTTACGACCCCTGGTTTATTAGACCAGTGCTCTACCACTGAGCTAAAGAGGCGCGGCCTAGCGCTACTCTTGGGTACTTCGTCCTTACGGTCGTCTGCATCATCAGACTTTAGCTGACAACACTTCATATTACCGGCTAATATTTGCAGCTATGGCGACAAATTACTGCTTGACTACACATCTGACACGTAACCGATGTGCTCTCCAAACAACAACACTTGCATTTCGGAACATGTCTTTCACACATGTCTACAAAATCACCTTCACCTTCAAATACAGCTTCCTTGCGACTGACAGAGACGTAGGCAAAGTTTAAAGTTGCTATTTCCATTAAATCTCGTTAATCAGAAAAACGATAATTTACACTTGCAGCGGAACAAAATTCCGTTCCGCCCAGCGTCTGGCTCGAACCCACGACCCTGGGATTAAGAGTCTAACGCTCTACCGACTGAGCTAGCCGGCTACCTCGGTGAATACCTGCCGGGTAGCACGTCACACAGTACTCGTTTGGGTTGGGTGGTCCCATACAGAATCTCTCCATGATGCCTAATGTTTTCCTAACGTCACACTCGTCACGTACTTCACTTTTATGTCATAATCATTTCTGAGAGGTAAAGAAATTGCATGACAACATGCAGAGCTAGTGGCGTCAAAATTAACGCACATACTTTATGTGACTCAAAAGCCGAACGAGTTACTTTCCGACGTTGTTTTAGATGTGCAAGTGATAGTCAAAACTCGCTGTGTCGGCACTCTGCCGACCATTTCGCTAGTTAACACCGGTCTTGTTGTGTGTGTTTCAAGCTCAAGAGCATCTCCAAGCAAAAAATGGTCAACAGCAACAATCAGACGGTTTCGTACTGCTCAATTGCTACATTAAAACGTTATGTTTCTTTTTCAGAACTGGAAAAACACAAGCGTGACAGCATTCGAACCTGTAATCTTCAGATCCGAAGTCCGACGCCTTATCCATTAGGCCACACGTTCACTGACGACCAACATTTACATGTATACGACTCATCTCGAAACGCTCACACCCCTGAGGATTTGTGTTTTCGTTCTACACAGCCGCTGCCCCTTGCTCTTTCCCACCCATTCGTTACATTCAACCTCTGACATGACCGACCAAATATAGACTGAGAAACAAGACCACACACTTTGTGCATTCGGAATCGAAGGCAGGGCGTCCCTCGCCGCATTTGCTACGATTGCCATTTGCTACTTCTGCAGAAGCGGCGGCGGCGGCGGCGGCGGCGACGACGACGACGACGACGACGACGACGACGACGACGACGACGACGAATATCGCGAGAGGCTCTGAGATATGTGAGAAATACATCTATAAAATGTAATTCAGGCTGCCTCGTCCCACCTTATGCTGTACCGCTTTGGCAAATGCTTTATCTGCGCCATTCGCCTTAATCGCATCTGAGAGTGATTCTTAAAAAAACGCCTGTCGCTAATTGTTCGTCATCACAGGTACTGTTTGCTATACGGCCACGACGCGCAACTGATTTCCAAAATTCATCTTTCTCCTGTGAGGATGGAACTTACGACCCCTGGTTTATTAGACCAGTGCTCTACCACTGAGCTAAAGAGGCGCGGCCTAGCGGTACTCTTGGGTACTTCGTCCTTACGGTCGTCTGCATCATCAAACTTTAGCTGACAACACTTCATATTACCGGCTAATATTTGCAGCTATGGCGACAAATTACTGCTTGACTACACATCTGACACGTTACCGATGTGCTCTCCAAACAACAACACTTGCATTTCAGAACATGTCTTTCACACATGTCTACAAAATCACCTTCACCTTCAAATACAGCTTCCTTGCGACTGACAGAGACGTAGGCAAAGTTTAAAGTTGCTATTTCCATTAAATCTCGTTAATCAGAAAAACGGTAATTTACACTTGCAGCGGAACAAAATTCCGTTCCGCCCAGCGTCTGGCTCGAACCCACGACCCTGGGATTAAGAGTCTGACGCTCTACCGACTGAGCTAGCCGGCTACCTCGGTGAATACCTGCCGGGTAGCACGTCACACAGTACTCGTTTGGGTTGGGTGGTCCCATACAGAATCTCTCCATGATGCCTAATGTTTTCCTAACGTCACACTCGTCACGTACTTCACTTTTATGTCATAATCATTTCTGAGAGGTAAAGAAATTGCATGACAACATGCAGAGCTAGTGGCGTCAAAATTAACGCACATACTTTATGTGACTCAAAAGCCGAACGAGTTACTTTCCGACGTTGTTTTAGATGTGCAAGTGATAGTCAAAACTCGCTGTGTCGGCACTCTGCCGACCATTTCGCTAGTTAACACCGGTCTTGTTGTGTGTGTTTCAAGCTCAAGAGCATCTCCAAGCAAAAAATGGTCAACAGCAACAATCAGACGCTTTCGTACTGCTCAATTGCTACATTAAAACGTTATGTTTCTTTTTCAGAACTGGAAAAACACAAGCGTGACAGCATTCGAACCTGTAATCTTCAGATCCGAAGTCCGACGCCTTATCCATTAGGCCACACGGTCACTGACGACCAACATTTACATGTATACGACTCATCTCGAAACGCTCACACCCCTGAGGATTTGTGTTTTCGTTCTACACAGCCGCTGCCCCTTGCTCTTTCCCACCCATTCGTTACATTCAACCTCTGACGTGACCGACCAAATATAGACTGAGAAACAAGACCACACACTTTGTGCATTCGGAATCGAAGGCAGGGCGTCCCTCGCCGCATTTGCTACGATTGCCATTTGCTACTTCTGCAGAAGCGGCGGCGGCGGCGGCGGCGGCGACGACGACGACGACGACGACGACGAATATCGCGAGAGGCTCTGAGATATGTGAGAAATACATCTATAAAATGTAATTCAGACTGCCTCGTCCCACCTTATGCTGTACCGCTTTGGCAAATGCTTTATCTGCGCCATTCGCCTTAATCGCATCTGAGAGTGATTCTTAAAAAGACGCCTGTCGCTAATTGTTCGTCATCACAGGTACTGTTTGCTATACGGCCACGACGCGCAACTGATTTCCAAAATTCATCGTTCTCCTGTGAGGATGGAACTTACGACCCCTGGTTTATTAGACCAGTGCTCTACCACTGAGCTAAAGAGGCGCGGCCTAGCGGTACTCTTGGGTACTTCGTCCTTACGGTCGTCTGCATCATCAGACTTTAGCTGACAACACTTCATATTACCGGCTAATATTTGCAGCTATGGCGACAAATTACTGCTTGACTACACATCTGACACGTAACCGATGTGCTCTCCAAACAACAACACTTGCATTTCAGAACATGTCTTTCACACATGTCTACAAAATCACCTTCACCTTCAAATACAGCTTCCTTGCGACTGACAGAGACGTAGGCAAAGTTTAAAGTTGCTATTTCCATTAAATCTCGTTAATCAGAAAAACGGTAATTTACACCTGCAGCGGAACAAAATTCCGTTCCGCCCAGCGTCTGGCTCGAACCCACGACCCTGGGATTAAGAGTCTGACGCTCTACCGACTGAGCTAGCCGGCTACCTCGGTGAATACCTGCCGGGTAGCACGTCACACAGTACTCGTTTGGGTTGGGTGGTCCCATACAGAATCTCTCCATGATGCCTAATGTTTTCCTAACGTCACACTCGTCACGTACTTCACTTTTATGTCATAATCATTTCTGAGAGGTAAAGAAATTGCATGACAACATGCAGAGCTAGTGGCGTCAAAATTAACGCACATACTTTATGTGACTCAAAAGCCGAACGAGTTACTTTCCGACGTTGTTTTAGATGTGCAAGTGATAGTCAAAACTCGCTGTGTCGGCACTCTGCCGACCATTTCGCTAGTTAACACCGGTCTTGTTGTGTGTGTTTCAAGCTCAAGAGCATCTCCAAGCAAAAAATGGTCAACAGCAACATTCAGACGGTTTCGTACTGCTCAATTGCTACATTAAAACGTTATGTTTCTTTTTCAGAACTGGAAAAACACAAGCGTGACAGCATTCGAACCTGTAATCTTCAGATCCGAAGTCCGACGCCTTATCCATTAGGCCACACGGTCACTGACGACCAACATTTACATGTATACGACTCATCTCGAAACGCTCACACCCCTGAGGATTTGTGTTTTCGTTCTACACAGCCGCTGCCCCTTGCTCTTTCCCACCCATTCGTTACATTCAACCTCTGACGAGACCGACCAAATATAGACTGTGAAACAAGACCACACACTTTGTGCATTCGGAATCGAAGGCAGGGCGTCCCTCGCCGCATTTGCTACGGTTGCCATTTGCTATTTCTGCAGAAGCGGCGACGACGACGACGACGACGACGACGACGACGAATATCGCGAGAGGCTCTGAGATATGTGAGAAATACATCTATAAAATGTAATTGAGACTGCCTCGTCCCACCTTATGCTGTACCGCTTTGGCAAATGCTTTATCTGCGCCATTCGCCTTAATCGCATCTGAGAGTGATTCTTAAAAAAACGATTGTCACTAATTGTTCGTCATCACAGGTACTGTTTGCTATACGGCCACGACGCGCAACTGATTTCCAAAATTCATCTTTCTCCTGTGAGGATGGAACTTACGACCCCTGGTTTATTAGACCAGTGCTCTACCACTGAGCTAAAGAGGCGCGGCCTAGCGCTACTCTTGGGTACTTCGTCCTTACGGTCGTCTGCATCATCAGACTTTAGCTGACAACACTTCATATTACCGGCTAATATTTGCAGCTATGGCGACAAATTACTGCTTGACTACACATCTGACACGTAACCGATGTGCTCTCCAAACAACAACACTTGCATTTCGGAACATGTCTTTCACACATGTCTACAAAATCACCTTCACCTTCAAATACAGCTTCCTTGCGACTGACAGAGACGTAGGCAAAGTTTACAGTTGCTATTTCCATTAAATCTCGTTAATCAGAAAAACGATAATTTACACTTGCAGCGGAACAAAATTCCGTTCCGCCCAGCGTCTGGCTCGAACCCACGACCCTGGGATTAAGAGTCTGACGCTCTACCGACTGAGCTAGCCGGCTACCTCGGTGAATACCTGCCGGGTAGCACGTCACACAGTACTCGTTTGGGTTGGGTGGTCCCATACAGAATCTCTCCATGATGCCTAATGTTTTCCTAACGTCACACTCGTCACGTACTTCACTTTTATGTCATAATCATTTCTGAGAGGTAAAGAAATTGCATGACAACATGCAGAGCTAGTGGCGTCAAAATTAACGCACATACTTTATGTGACTCAAAAGCCGAACGAGTTACTTTCCGACGTTGTTTTAGATGTGCAAGTGATAGTCAAAACTCGCTGTGTCGGCACTCTGCCGACCATTTCGCTAGTTAACACCGGTCTTGTTGTGTGTGTTTCAAGCTCAAGAGCATCTCCAAGCAAAAAATGGTCAACAGCAACAATCAGACGGTTTCGTACTGCTCAATTGCTACATTAAAACGTTATGTTTCTTTTTCAGAACTGGAAAAACACAAGCGTGACAGCATTCGAACCTGTAATCTTCAGATCCGAAGTCCGACGCCTTATCCATTAGGCCACACGGTCACTGACGACCAACATTTACATGTATACGACTCATCTCGAAACGCTCACACCCCTGAGGATTTGTGTTTTCGTTCTACACAGCCGCTGCCCCTTGCTCTTTCCCACCCATTCGTTACATTCAACCTCTGACGTGACCGACCGAATATAGACTGAGAAACAAGACCACACACTTTGTGCATTCGGAATCGAAGGCAGGGCGTCCCTCGCCGCATTTGCTACGATTGCCATTTGCTACTTCTGCAGAAGCGGCGGCGGCGGCGGCGGCGGCGACGACGACGACGACGACGACGAATATCGCGAGAGGCTCTGAGATATGTGAGAAATACATCTATAAAATGTAATTCAGACTGCCTCGTCCCACCTTATGCTGTACCGCTTTGGCAAATGCTTTATCTGCGCCATTCGCCTTAATCGCATCTGAGAGTGATTCTTAAAAAAACGCCTGTCGCTAATTGTTCGTCATCACAGGTACTGTTTGCTATACGGCCACGACGCGCAACTGATTTCCAAAATTCATCGTTCTCCTGTGAGGATGGAACTTACGACCCCTGGTTTATTAGACCAGTGCTCTACCACTGAGCTAAAGAGGCGCGGCCTAGCGGTACTCTTGGGTACTTCGTCCTTACGGTCGTCTGCATCATCAGACTTTAGCTGACAACACTTCATATTACCGGCTAATATTTGCAGCTATGGCGACAAATTACTGCTTGACTACACATCTGACACGTAACCGATGTGCTCTCCAAACAACAACACTTGCATTTCAGAACATGTCTTTCACACATGTCTACAAAATCACCTTCACCTTCAAATACAGCTTCCTTGCGACTGACAGAGACGTAGGCAAAGTTTAAAGTTGCTATTTCCATTAAATCTCGTTAATCAGAAAAACGGTAATTTACACCTGCAGCGGAACAAAATTCCGTTCCGCCCAGCGTCTGGCTCGAACCCACGACCCTGGGATTAAGAGTCTGACGCTCTACCGACTGAGCTAGCCGGCTACCTCGGTGAATACCTGCCGGGTAGCACGTCACAGAGTACTCGTTTGGGTTGGGTGGTCCCATACAGAATCTCTCCATGATGCCTAATGTTTTCCTAACGTCACACTCGTCACGTACTTCACTTTTATGTCATAATCATTTCTGAGAGGTAAAGAAATTGCATGACAACATGCAGAGCTAGTGGCGTCAAAATTAACGCACATACTTTATGTGACTCAAAAGCCGAACGAGTTACTTTCCGACGTTGTTTTAGATGTGCAAGTGATAGTCAAAACTCGCTGTGTCGGCACTCTGCCGACCATTTCGCTAGTTAACACCGGTCTTGTTGTGTGTGTTTCAAGCTCAAGAGCATCTCCAAGCAAAAAATGGTCAACAGCAACATTCAGACGGTTTCGTACTGCTCAATTGCTACATTAAAACGTTATGTTTCTTTTTCAGAACTGGAAAAACACAAGCGTGACAGCATTCGAACCTGTAATCTTCAGATCCGAAGTCCGACGCCTTATCCATTAGGCCACACGGTCACTGACGACCAACATTTACATGTATACGACTCATCTCGAAACGCTCACACCCCTGAGGATTTGTGTTTTCGTTCTACACAGCCGCTGCCCCTTGCTCTTTCCCACCCATTCGTTACATTCAACCTCTGACGAGACCGACCAAATATAGACTGTGAAACAAGACCACACACTTTGTGCATTCGGAATCGAAGGCAGGGCGTCCCTCGCCGCATTTGCTACGGTTGCCATTTGCTATTTCTGCAGAAGCGGCGACGACGACGACGACGACGACGACGACGACGAATATCGCGAGAGGCTCTGAGATATGTGAGAAATACATCTATAAAATGTAATTGAGACTGCCTCGTCCCACCTTATGCTGTACCGCTTTGGCAAATGCTTTATCTGCGCCATTCGCCTTAATCGCATCTGAGAGTGATTCTTAAAAAAACGCCTGTCACTAATTGTTCGTCATCACAGGTACTGTTTACTATACGGCCACGACGCGCAACTGATTTCCAAAATTCATCTTTCTCCTGTGAGGATGGAACTTACGACCCCTGGTTTATTAGACCAGTGCTCTACCACTGAGCTAAAGAGGCGCGGCCTAGCGCTACTCTTGGGTACTTCGTCCTTACGGTCGTCTGCATCATCAGACTTTAGCTGACAACACTTCATATTACCGGCTAATATTTGCAGCTATGGCGACAAATTACTGCTTGACTACACATCTGACACGTAACCGATGTGCTCTCCAAACAACAACACTTGCATTTCGGAACATGTCTTTCACACATGTCTACAAAATCACCTTCACCTTCAAATACAGCTTCCTTGCGACTGACAGAGACGTAGGCAAAGTTTACAGTTGCTATTTCCATTAAATCTCGTTAATCAGAAAAACGATAATTTACACTTGCAGCGGAACAAAATTCCGTTCCGCCCAGCGTCTGGCTCGAACCCACGACCCTGGGATTAAGAGTCTGACGCTCTACCGACTGAGCTAGCCGGCTACCTCGGTGAATACCTGCCGGGTAGCACGTCACACAGTACTCGTTTGGGTTGGGTGGTCCCATACAGAATCTCTCCATGATGCCTAATGTTTTCCTAACGTCACACTCGTCACGTACTTCACTTTTATGTCATAATCATTTCTGAGAGGTAAAGAAATTGCATGACAACATGCAGAGCTAGTGGCGTCAAAATTAACGCACATACTTTATGTGACTCAAAAGCCGAACGAGTTACTTTCCGACGTTGTTTTAGATGTGCAAGTGATAGTCAAAACTCGCTGTGTCGGCACTCTGCCGACCATTTCGCTAGTTAACACCGGTCTTGTTGTGTGTGTTTCAAGCTCAAGAGCATCTCCAAGCAAAAAATGGTCAACAGCAACATTCAGACGGTTTCGTACTGCTCAATTGCTACATTAAAACGTTATGTTTCTTTTTCAGAACTGGAAAAACACAAGCGTGACAGCATTCGAACCTGTAATCTTCAGATCCGAAGTCCGACGCCTTATCCATTAGGCCACACGGTCACTGACGACCAACATTTACATGTATACGACTCATCTCGAAACGCTCACACCCCTGAGGATTTGTGTTTTCGTTCTACACAGCCGCTGCCCCTTGCTCTTTCCCACCCATTCGTTACATTCAACCTCTGACGAGACCGACCAAATATAGACTGTGAAACAAGACCACACACTTTGTGCATTCGGAATCGAAGGCAGGGCGTCCCTCGCCGCATTTGCTACGATTGCCATTTGCTACTTCTGCAGAAGCGGCGGCGGCGGCGACGACGACGACGACGACGACGAATATCGCGAGAGGCTCTGAGATATGTGAGAAATACATCTATAAAATGTAATTCAGACTGCCTCGTCCCACCTTATGCTGTACCGCTTTGGCAAATGCTTTATCTGCGCCATTCGCCTTAATCGCATCTGAGAGTGATTCTTAAAAAAACGCCTGTCGCTAATTGTTCGTCATCACAGGTACTGTTTGCTATACGGCCACGACGCGCAACTGATTTCCAAAATTCATCTTTCTCCTGTGAGGATGGAACTTACGACCGCTGGTTTATTAGACCAGTGCTCTACCACTGAGCTAAAGAGGCGCGGCCTAGCGGTACTCTTGGGTACTTCGTCCTTACGGTCGTCTGCATCATCAGACTTTAGCTGACAACACTTCATATTACCGGCTAATATTTGCAGCTATGGCGACAAATTACTGCTTGACTACACATCTGACACGTAACCGATGTGCTCTCCAAACAACAACACTTGCATTTCGGAACATGTCTTTCACACATGTCTACAAAATCACCTTCACCTTCAAATACAGCTTCCTTGCGACTGACAGAGACGTAGGCAAAGTTTAAAGTTGCTATTTCCATTAAATCTCGTTAATCAGAAAAACGGTAATTTACACTTGCAGCGGAACAAAATTCCGTTCCGCCCAGCGTCTGGCTCGAACCCACGACCCTGGGATTAAGAGTCTGACGCTCTACCGACTGAGCTAGCCGGCTACCTCGTGAATACCTGCCTGGTAGCACGTCACACAGTACTCGTTTGGGTTGGGTGGTCCCATACAGAATCTCTCCATGATGCCTAATGTTTTCCTAACGTCACACTCGTCACGTACTTCACTTTTATGTCATAATCATTTCTGAGAGGTAAAGAAATTGCATGACAACATGCAGAGCTAGTGGCGTCAAAATTAACGCACATACTTTATGTGACTCAAAAGCCGAACGAGTTACTTTCCGACGTTGTTTTAGATGTGCAAGTGATAGTCAAAACTCGCTGTGTCGGCACTCTGCCGACCATTTCGCTAGTTAACACCGGTCTTGTTGTGTGTGTTTCAAGCTCAAGAGCATCTCCAAGCAAAAAATGGTCAACAGCAACATTCAGACGGTTTCGTACCGCTCAATTGCTACATTAAAACGTTATGTTTCTTTTTCAGAACTGGAAAAACACAAGCGTGACAGCATTCGAACCTGTAATCTTCAGATCCGAAGTCCGACGCCTTATCCATTACGCCACACGGTCACTGACGACCAACATTTACATGTATACGACTCATCTCGAAACGCTCACACCCCTGAGGATTTGTGTTTTCGTTCTACACAGCCGCTGCCCCTTGCTCTTTCCCACCCATTCGTTACATTCAACCTCTGACGAGACCGACCAAATATAGACTGTGAAACAAGACCACACACTTTGTGCATTCGGAATCGAAGGCAGGGCGTCCCTCGCCGCATTTGCTACGGTTGCCATTTGCTACTTCTGCAGAAGCGGCGGCGGCGGCGACGACGACGACGACGACGACGACGACGACGACGACGACGAATAACGCGAAAGGCTCTGAGATATGTGAGAAATACATCTATAAAATGTAATTCAGACTGCCTCGTCCCACCTTATGCTGTACCGCTTTGGCAAATGCTTTATCTGCGCCATTCGCCTTAATCGCATCTGAGAGTGATTCTTAAAAAAACGCCTGTCGCTAATTGTTCGTCATCACAGGTACTGTTTGCTATACGGCCACGACGCGCAACTGATTTCCAAAATTCATCTTTCTCCTGTGAGGATGGAACTTACGACCCCTGGTTTATTAGACCAGTGCTCTACCACTGAGCTAAAGACGCGCGGCCTAGCGGTACTCTTTGGTACTTCGTCCTTACGGTCGTCTGCATCATCAGACTTTAGCTGACAACACTTCATATTACCGGCTAATATTTGCAGCTATGGCGACAAATTACTGCTTGACTACACATCTGACACGTAACCGATGTGCTCTCCAAACAACAACACTTGCATTTCAGAACATGTCTTTCACACATGTCTACAAAATCACCTTCACCTTCAAATACAGCTTCCTTGCGACTGACAGAGACGTAGGCAAAGTTTAAAGTTGCTATTTCCATTAAATCTCGTTAATCAGAAAAACGGTAATTTACACTTGCAGCGGAACAAAATTCCGTTCCGCCCAGCGTCTGGCTCGAACCCACGACCCTGGGATTAAAAGTCTGACGCTCTACCGACTGAGCTAGCCGGCTACCTCGGTGAATACCTGCCGGGTAGCACGTCACACAGTACTCGTTTGGGTTGGGTGGTCCCATACAGAATCTCTCCATGATGCCTAATGTTTTCCTAACGTCACACTCGTCACGTACTTCACTTTTATGTCATAATCATTTCTGAGAGGTAAAGAAATTGCATGACAACATGCAGAGCTAGTGGCGTCAAAATTAACGCACATACTTTATGTGACTCAAAAGCCGAACGAGTTACTTTCCGACGTTGTTTTAGATGTGCAAGTGATAGTCAAAACTCGCTGTGTCGGCACTCTGCCGACCATTTCGCTAGTTAACACCGGTCTTGTTGTGTGTGTTTCAAGCTCAAGAGCATCTCCAAGCAAAAAATGGTCAACAGCAACATTCAGACGGTTTCGTACTGCTCAATTGCTACATTAAAACGTTATGTTTCTTTTTCAGAACTGGAAAAACACAAGCGTGACAGCATTCGAACCTGTAATCTTCAGATCCGAAGTCCGACGCCTTATCCATTAGGCCACACGGTCACTGACGACCAACATTTACATGTATACGACTCATCTCGAAACGCTCACACCCCTGAGGATTTGTGTTTTCGTTCTACACAGCCGCTGCCCCTTGCTCTTTCCCACCCATTCGTTACATTCAACCTCTGACGTGACCGACCAAATATAGACTGAGAAACAAGACCACACACTTTGTACATTCGGAATCGAAGGCAGGGCGTCCCTCGCCGCATTTGCTACGATTGCCATTTGCTACTTCTGCAGAAGCGGCGGCGGCGGCGGCGGCGGCGACGACGACGACGACGACGACGACGACGAATATCGCGAGAGGCTCTGAGATATGTGAGAAATACATCTATAAAATGTAATTCAGACTGCCTCGTCCCACCTTATGCTGTACCGCTTTGGCAAATGCTTTATCTGCGCCATTCGCCTTAATCGCATCTGAGAGTGATTCTTAAAAAAACGCCTGTCGCTAATTGTTCGTCATCACAGGTACTGTTTGCTATACGGCCACGACGCGCAACTGATTTCCAAAATTCATCTTTCTCCTGTGAGGATGGAACTTACGACCGCTGGTTTATTAGACCAGTGCTCTACCACTGAGCTAAAGAGGCGCGGCCTAGCGGTACTCTTGGGTACTTCGTCCTTACGGTCGTCTGCATCATCAAACTTTAGCTGACAACACTTCATATTACCGGCTAATATTTGCAGCTATGGCGACAAATTACTGCTTGACTACACATCTGACACGTAACCGATGTGCTCTCCAAACAACAACACTTGCATTTCAGAACATGTCTTTCACACATGTCTACAAAATCACCTTCACCTTCAAATACAGCTTCCTTGCGACTGACAGAGACGTAGGCAAAGTTTAAAGTTGCTATTTCCATTAAATCTCGTTAATCAGAAAAACGGTAATTTACACTTGCAGCGGAACAAAATTCCGTTCCGCCCAGCGTCTGGCTCGAACCCACGACCCTGGGATTAAGAGTGTGACGCTCTACCGACTGAGCTAGCCGGCTACCTCGGTGAATACCTGCCGGGTAGCACGTCACACAGTACTCGTTTGGGTTGGGTGGTCCCATACAGAATATCTCCATGATGCCTAATGTTTTCCTAACGTCACACTCGTCACGTACTTCACTTTTATGTCATAATCATTTCTGAGAGGTAAAGAAATTGCATGACAACATGCAGAGCTAGTGGCGTCAAAATTAACGCACATACTTTACGTGACTCAAAAGCCGAACGAGTTACTTTCCGACGTTGTTTTAGATGTGCAAGTGATAGTCAAAACTCGCTGTGTCGGCACTCTGCCGATCATTTCGCTAGTTAACACCGGTCTTGTTGTGTGTGTTTCAAGCTCAAGAGCATCTCCAAGCAAAAAATGGTCAACAGCAACATTCAGACGGTTTCGTACTGCTCAATTGCTACATTAAAACGTTATGTTTCTTTTTCAGAACTGGAAAAACACAAGCGTGACAGCATTCGAACCTGTAATCTTCAGATCCGAAGTCCGACGCCTTATCCTTTAGGCCACACGGTCACTGACGACCAACATTTACATGTATACGACTCATCTCGAAACGCTCACACCCCTGAGGATTTGTGTTTTCGTTCTACACAGCCGCTGCCCCTTGCTCTTTCCCACCCATTCGTTACATTCAACCTCTGACGAGACCGACCAAATATAGACTGTGAAACAAGACCACACACTTTGTGCATTCGGAATCGAAGGCAGGGCGTCCCTCGCCGCATTTGCTACGGTTGCCATTTGCTACTTCTGCAGAAGCGGCGGCGGCGACGACGACGACGACGACGACGATGAATATCGCGAAAGGCTCTGAGATATGTGAGAAATACATCTATAAAATGTAATTCAGACTGCCTCGTCCCACCTTATGCTGTACCGCTTTGGCAAATGCTTTATCTGCGCCATTCGCCTTAATCGCATCTGAGAGTGATTCTTAAAAAAACGCCTGTCGCTAATTGTTCGTCATCACAGGTACTGTTTGCTATACGGCCACGACGCGCAACTGATTTCCAAAATTCATCTTTCTCCTGTGAGGATGGAACTTACGACCGCTGGTTTATTAGACCAGTGCTCTACCACTGAGCTAAAGAGGCGCGGCCTAGCGGTACTCTTGGGTACTTCGTCCTTACGGTCGTCTGCATCATCAGACTTTAGCTGACAACACTTCATATTACCGGCTAATATTTGCAGCTATGGCGACAAATTACTGCTTGACTACACATCTGACACGTAACCGATGTGCTCTCCAAACAACAACACTTGCATTTCAGAACATGTCTTTCACACATGTCTACAAAATCACCTTCACCTTCAAATACAGCTTCCTTGCGACTGACAGAGACGTAGGCAAAGTTTAAAGTTGCTATTTCCATTAAATCTCGTTAATCAGAAAAACGGTAATTTACACTTGCAGCGGAACAAAATTCCGTTCCGCCCAGCGTCTGGCTCGAACCCACGACCCTGCGATTAAGAGTCTGACGTTCTACCGACTGAGCTAGCCGGCTACCTCGGTGAATACCTGCCGGGTAGCACGTCACACAGTACTCGTTTGGGTTGGGTGGTCCCATACAGAATCTCTCCATGATGCCTAATGTTTTCCTAACGTCACACTCGTCACGTACTTCACTTTTATGTCATAATCATTTCTGAGAGGTACAGAAATTGCATGACAACATGCAGAGCTAGTGGCGTCAAAATTAACGCACATACTTTATGTGACTCAAAAGCCGAACGAGTTACTTTCCGACGTTGTTTTAGATGTGCAAGTGATAGTCAAAACTCGCTGTGTCGGCACTCTGCCGACCATTTCGCTAGTTAACACCGGTCTTGTTGTGTGTGTTTCAAGCTCAAGAGCATCTCCAAGCAAAAAATGGTCAACAGCAACATTCAGACGGTTTCGTACTGCTCAATTGCTACATTAAAACGTTATGTTTCTTTTTCAGAACTGGAAAAACACAAGCGTGACAGCATTCGAACCTGTAATCTTCAGATCCGAAGTCCGACGCCTTATCCTTTAGGCCACACGGTCACTGACGACCAACATTTACATTTATACGACTCATCTCGAAACGCTCACACCCCTGAGGATTTGTGTTTTCGTTCTACACAGCCGCTGCCCCTTGCTCTTTCCCACCCATTCGTTACATTCAACCTCTGACGAGACCGACCAAATATAGACTGTGAAACAAGACAACACACTTTGTGCATTCGGAATCGAAGGCATGGCGTCCCTCGCCGCATTTGCTACGATTGCCATTTGCTACTTCTGCAGAAGCGGCGGCGGCGGCGACGACGACGACGACGACGACGACGACGAATATCGCGAGAGGCTCTGAGATATGTGAGAAATACATCCATAAAATGTAATTCAGACTGCCTCGTCCCACCTTATGCTGTACCGCTTTGGCAAATGCTTTATCTGCGCCATTCGCCTTAATCGCATCTGAGAGTGATTCTTAAAAAAACGCCTGTCGCTAATTGTTCGTCATCACAGGTACTGTTTGCTATACGGCCACGACGCGCAACTGATTTCCAAAATTCATCTTTCTCCTGTGAGGATGGAACTTACGACCGCTGGTTTATTAGACCAGTGCTCTACCACTGAGCTAAAGAGGCGCGGCCTAGCGGTACTCTTGGGTACTTCGTCCTTACGGTCGTCTGCATCATCAGACTTTAGCTGACAACACTTCATATTACCGGCTAATATTTGCAGCTATGGCGACAAATTACTGCTTGACTACACATCTGACACGTAACCGATGTGCTCTCCAAACAACAACACTTGCATTTCAGAACATGTCTTTCACACATGTCTACAAAATCACCTTCACCTTCAAATACAGCTTCCTTGCGACTGACAGAGACGTAGGCAAAGTTTAAAGTTGCTATTTCCATTAAATCTCGTTAATCAGAAAAACGGTAATTTACACTTGCAGCGGAACAAAATTCCGTTCCGCCCAGCGTGTGGCTCGAACCCACGACCCTGGGATTAAGAGTCTGACACTCTACCGACTGAGCTAGCCGGCTACCTCGGTGAATACCTGCCGGGTAGCACGTCACACAGTACTCGTTTGGGTTGGGTGGTCCCATACAGAATCTCTCCATGATGCCTAATGTTTTCCTAACGTCACACTCGTCACGTACTTCACTTTTATGTCATAATCATTTCTGAGAGGTAAAGAAATTGCATGACAACATGCAGAGCTAGTGGCGTCAAAATTAACGCACATACTTTATGTGACTCAAAAGCCGAACGAGTTACTTTCCGACGTTGTTTTAGATGTGCAAGTGATAGTCAAAACTCGCTGTGTCGGCACTCTGCCGACCATTTCGCTAGTTAACACCGGTCTTGTTGTGTGTGTTTCAAGCTCAAGAGCATCTCCAAGCAAAAAATGGTCAACAGCAACATTCAGACGGTTTCGTACTGCTCAATTGCTACATTAAAACGTTATGTTTCTTTTTCAGAACTGGAAAAACACAAGCGTGACAGCATTCGAACCTGTAATCTTCAGATCCGAAGTCCGACGCCTTATCCTTTAGGCCACACGGTCACTGACGACCAACATTTACATGTATACGACTCATCTCTAAACGCTCACACCCCTGAGGATTTGTGTTTTCGTTCTACACAGCCGCTGCCCCTTGCTCTTTCCCACCCATTCGTTACATTCAACCTCTGACGAGACCGACCAAATATAGACTGTGAAACAAGACCACACACTTTGTGCATTCGGAATCGAAGGCAGGGCGTCCCTCGCCGCATTTGCTACGGTTGCCATTTGCTACTTCTGCAGAAGCGGCGGCGGCGGCGACGACGACGACGACGACGACGACGAATATCGCGAGAGGCTCTGAGATATGTGAGAAATACATCTATAAAATGTAATTCAGACTGCCTCGTCCCACCTTATGCTGTACCGCTTTGGCAAATGCTTTATCTGCGCCATTCGCCTTAATCGCATCTGAGAGTGATTCTTAAAAAAACGCCTGTCGCTAATTGTTCGTCATCACAGGTACTGTTTGCTATACGGCCACGACGCGCAACTGATTTCCAAAATTCATCTTTCTCCTGTGAGGATGGAACTTACGACCCCTGGTTTATTAGACCAGTGCTCTACCACTGAGCTAAAGAGGCGCGGCCTAGCGGTACTCTTGGGTACTTCGTCCTTACGGTCGTCTGCATCATCCGACTTCAGCTGACAACACTTCATATTACCAGCTAATATTTGCAGCTATGGCGACAAATTACTGCTTGACTACACATCTGACACGTAACCGATGTGCTCTCCAAACAACAACACTTGCATTTCAGAACATGTCTTTCACACATGTCTACAAAATCACCTTCACCTTCAAATACAGCTTCCTTGCGACTGACAGAGACGTAGGCAAAGTTTAAAGTTGCTATTTCCATTAAATCTCGTTAATCAGAAAAACGGTAATTTACACTTGCAGCGGAACAAAATTCCGTTCCGCCCAGCGTCTGGCTCGAACCCACGACCCTGGGATTAAGAGTCTGAAGCTCTACCGACTGAGCTAGCCGGCTACCTCGGTGAATACCTGCCGGGTAGCACGTCACACAGTACTCGTTTGGGTTGGGTGGTCCCATACAGAATCTCTCCATGATGCCTAATGTTTTCCTAACGTCACACTCGTCACGTACTTCACTTTTATGTCATAATCATTTCTGAGAGGTAAAGAAATTGCATGACAACATGCAGAGCTAGTGGCGTCAAAATTAACGCACATACTTTATGTGACTCAAAAGCCGAACGAGTTACTTTCCGACGTTGTTTTAGATGTGCAAGTGATAGTCAAAACTCGCTGTGTCGGCACTCTGCCGACCATTTCGCTAGTTAACACCGGTCTTGTTGTGTGTGTTTCAAGCTCAAGAGCATCTCCAAGCAAAAAATGGTCAACAGCAACATTCAGACGGTTTCGTACTGCTCAATTGCTACATTAAAACGTTATGTTTCTTTTTCAGAACTGGAAAAACACAAGCGTGACAGCATTCGAACCTGTAATCTTCAGATCCGAAGTCCGACGCCTTATCCTTTAGGCCACACGGTCACTGACGACCAACATTTACATGTATACGACTCATCTCGAAACGCTCACACCCCTGAGGATTTGTGTTTTCGTTCTACACAGCCGCTGCCCCTTGCTCTTTCCCACCCATTCGTTACATTCAACCTCTGACGAGACCGACCAAATATAGACTGTGAAACAAGACCACACACTTTGTGCATTCGGAATCGAAGGCAGGGCGTCCCTCGCCGCATTTGCTACGGTTGCCATTTGCTACTTCTGCAGAAGCGGCGGCGGCGGCGACGACGACGACGACGACGAGTATCGCGAAAGGCTCTGAGATATGTGAGAAATACATCTATAAAATGTAATTCAGACTGCCTCGTCCCACCTTATGCTGTACCGCTTTGGCAAATGCTTTATCTGCGCCATTCGCCTTAATCGCATCTGAGAGTGATTCTTAAAAAAACGCCAGTCGCTAATTGTTCGTCATCACAGGTACTGTTTGCTATACGGCCACGACGCGCAACGGATTTCCAAAATTCATCTTTCTCCTGTGAGGATGGAACTTACGACCCCTGGTTTATTAGACCAGTGCTCTACCACTGAGCTAAAGACGCGTGGCCTAGCGGTACTCTTGGGTACTTCGTTCTTACGGTCGTCTGCATCATCAGACTTTAGCTGACAACACTTCATATTACCGGCTAATATTTGCAGCTATGGCGACAAATTACTGCTTGACTACACATCTGACACGTAACCGATGTGCTCTCCAAACAACAACACTTGCATTTCAGAACATGTCTTTCACACATGTCTACAAAATCACCTTCACCTTCAAATACAGCTTCCTTGCGACTGACAGAGACGTAGGCAAAGTTTAAAGTTGCTATTTCCATTAAATCTCGTTAATCAGAAAAACGGTAATTTACACTTGCAGCGGAACAAAATTCCGTTCCGCCCAGCGTCTGGCTCGAACCCACGACCCTGGGATTAAAAGTCTGACGCTCTACCGACTGAGCTAGCCGGCTACCTCGGTGAATACCTGCCGGGTAGCACGTCACACAGTACTCGTTTGGGTTGGGTGGTCCCATACAGAATCTCTCCATGATGCCTAATGTTTTCCTAACGTCACACTCGTCACGTACTTCACTTTTATGTCATAATCATTTCTGAGAGGTAAAGAAATTGCATGACAACATGCAGAGCTAGTGGCGTCAAAATTAACGCACATACTTTATGTGACTCAAAAGCCGGACGAGTTACTTTCCGACGTTGTTTTAGATGTGCAAGTGATAGTCAAAACTCGCTGTGTCGGCACTCTGCCGACCATTTCGCTAGTTAACACCGGTCTTGTTGTGTGTGTTTCAAGCTCAAGAGCATCTCCAAGCAAAAAATGGTCAACAGCAACATTCAGACGGTTTCGTACTGCTCAATTGCTACATTAAAACGTTATGTTTCTTTTTCAGAACTGGAAAAACACAAGCGTGACAGCATTCGAACCTGTAATCTTCAGATCCAAAGTCCGACGCCTTATCCTTTAGGCCACACGGTCACTGACGACCAACATTTACATGTATACGACTCATCTCGAAACGCTCACACCCCTGAGGATTTGTGTTTCCGTTCTACACAGCCGCTGCCCCTTGCTCTTTCCCACCCATTCGTTACATTCAACCTCTGACGAGACCGACCAAATATAGACTGTGAAACAAGACCACACACTTTGTGCATTCGGAATCGAAGGCAGGGCGTCCCTCGCCGCATTTGCTACGGTTGCCATTTGCTACTTCTGCAGAAGCGGCGGCGGCGGCGACGACGACGACGACGACGACGAGTATCGCGAAAGGCTCTGAGATATGTGAGAAATACATCTATAAAATGTAATTCAGACTGCCTCGTCCCACCTTATGCTGTACCGCTTTGGCAAATGCTTTATCTGCGCCATTCGCCTTAATCGCATCTGAGAGTGATTCTTAAAAAAACGCCTGTCGCTAATTGTTCGTCATCACAGGTACTGTTTGCTATACGGCCACGACGCGCAACTGATTTCCAAAATTCATCTTTCTCCTGTGAGGATGGAACTTACGACCCCTGGTCTGAGCTAAAGAGGCGCGGCCTAGCGGTACTCTTGGGTACTTCGTCCTTACGGTCGTCTGCATCATCCGACTTCAGCTGACAACACTTCATATTACCAGCTAATATTTGCAGCTATGGCGACAAATTACTGCTTGACTACACATCTGACACGTAACCGATGTGCTCTCCAAACAACAACACTTGCATTTCAGAACATGTCTTTCACACATGTCTACAAAATCACCTTCACCTTCAAATACAGCTTCCTTGCGACTGACAGAGACGTAGGCAAAGTTTAAAGTTGCTATTTCCATTAAATCTCGTTAATCAGAAAAACGGTAATTTACACTTGCAGCGGAACAAAATTCCGTTCCGCCCAGCGTCTGGCTCGAACCTACGACACTGGGATTAAGAGTCTGACGCTCTACCGACTCAGCTAGCCGGCTACCTCGGTGAATACCTGCCGGGTAGCACGTCACACAGTACTCGTTTGGGTTGGGTGGTCCCATACAGAATCTCTCCATGATGCCTAATGTTTTCCTAACGTCACACTCGTCACGTACTTCACTTTTATGTCATAATCATTTCTGAGAGGTAAAGAAATTGCATGACAACATGCAGAGCTAGTGGCGTCAAAATTAACGCACATACTTTATGTGACTCAAAAGCCGAACGAGTTACTTTCCGACGTTGTTTTAGATGTGCAAGTGATAGTCAAAACTCGCTGTGTCGGCACTCTGCCGACCATTTCGCTAGTTAACACCGGTCTTGTTGTGTGTGTTTCAAGCTCAAGAGCATCTCCAAGCAAAAAATGGTCAACAGCAACATTCAGACGGTTTCGTACTGCTCAATTGCTACATTAAAACGTTATGTTTCTTTTTCAGAACTGGAAAAACACAAGCGTGACAGCATTCGAACCTGTAATCTTCAGATCCGAAGTCCGACGCCTTATCCTTTAGGCCACACGGTCACTGACGACCAACATTTACATGTATACGACTCATCTCTAAACGCTCACACCCCTGAGGATTTGTGTTTTCGTTCTACACAGCCGCTGCCCCTTGCTCTTTCCCACCCATTCGTTACATTCAACCTCTGACGAGACCGACCAAATATAGACTGTGAAACAAGACCACACACTTTGTGCATTCGGAATCGAAGGCAGGGCGTCCCTCGCCGCATTTGCTACGGTTGCCATTTGCTACTTCTGCAGAAGCGGCGGCGGCGGCGACGACGACGACGACGACGACGACGAATATCGCGAGAGGCTCTGAGATATGTGAGAAATACATCTATAAAATGTAATTCAGACTGCCTCGTCCCACCTTATGCTGTACCGCTTTGGCAAATGCTTTATCTGCGCCATTCGCCTTAATCGCATCTGAGAGTGATTCTTAAAAAAACGCCTGTCGCTAATTGTTCGTCATCACAGGTACTGTTTGCTATACGGCCACGACGCGCAACTGATTTCCAAAATTCATCTTTCTCCTGTGAGGATGGAACTTACGACCCCTGGTTTATTAGACCAGTGCTCTACCACTGAGCTAAAGAGGCGCGGCCTAGCGGTACTCTTGGGTACTTCGTCCTTACGGTCGTCTGCATCATCCGACTTCAGCTGACAACACTTCATATTACCAGCTAATATTTGCAGCTATGGCGACAAATTACTGCTTGACTACACATCTGACACGTAACCGATGTGCTCTCCAAACAACAACACTTGCATTTCAGAACATGTCTTTCACACATGTCTACAAAATCACCTTCACCTTCAAATACAGCTTCCTTGCGACTGACAGAGACGTAGGCAAAGTTTAAAGTTGCTATTTCCATTAAATCTCGTTAATCAGAAAAACGGTAATTTACACTTGCAGCGGAACAAAATTCCGTTCCGCCCAGCGTCTGGCTCGAACCCACGACCCTGGGATTAAGAGTCTGAAGCTCTACCGACTGAGCTAGCCGGCTACCTCGGTGAATACCTGCCGGGTAGCACGTCACACAGTACTCGTTTGGGTTGGGTGGTCCCATACAGAATCTCTCCATGATGCCTAATGTTTTCCTAACGTCACACTCGTCACGTACTTCACTTTTATGTCATAATCATTTCTGAGAGGTAAAGAAATTGCATGACAACATGCAGAGCTAGTGGCGTCAAAATTAACGCACATACTTTATGTGACTCAAAAGCCGAACGAGTTACTTTCCGACGTTGTTTTAGATGTGCAAGTGATAGTCAAAACTCGCTGTGTCGGCACTCTGCCGACCATTTCGCTAGTTAACACCGGTCTTGTTGTGTGTGTTTCAAGCTCAAGAGCATCTCCAAGCAAAAAATGGTCAACAGCAACATTCAGACGGTTTCGTACTGCTCAATTGCTACATTAAAACGTTATGTTTCTTTTTCAGAACTGGAAAAACACAAGCGTGACAGCATTCGAACCTGTAATCTTCAGATCCGAAGTCCGACGCCTTATCCTTTAGGCCACACGGTCACTGACGACCAACATTTACATGTATACGACTCATCTCGAAACGCTCACACCCCTGAGGATTTGTGTTTTCGTTCTACACAGCCGCTGCCCCTTGCTCTTTCCCACCCATTCGTTACATTCAACCTCTGACGAGACCGACCAAATATAGACTGTGAAACAAGACCACACACTTTGTGCATTCGGAATCGAAGGCAGGGCGTCCCTCGCCGCATTTGCTACGGTTGCCATTTGCTACTTCTGCAGAAGCGGCGGCGGCGGCGACGACGACGACGACGACGAGTATCGCGAAAGGCTCTGAGATATGTGAGAAATACATCTATAAAATGTAATTCAGACTGCCTCGTCCCACCTTATGCTGTACCGCTTTGGAAAATGCTTTATCTGCGCCATTCGCCTTAATCGCATCTGAGAGTGATTCTTAAAAAAACGCCAGTCGCTAATTGTTCGTCATCACAGGTACTGTTTGCTATACGGCCACGACGCGCAACGGATTTCCAAAATTCATCTTTCTCCTGTGAGGATGGAACTTACGACCCCTGGTTTATTAGACCAGTGCTCTACCACTGAGCTAAAGACGCGTGGCCTAGCGGTACTCTTGGGTACTTCGTTCTTACGGTCGTCTGCATCATCAGACTTTAGCTGACAACACTTCATATTACCGGCTAATATTTGCAGCTATGGCGACAAATTACTGCTTGACTACACATCTGACACGTAACCGATGTGCTCTCCAAACAACAACACTTGCATTTCAGAACATGTCTTTCACACATGTCTACAAAATCACCTTCACCTTCAAATACAGCTTCCTTGCGACTGACAGAGACGTAGGCAAAGTTTAAAGTTGCTATTTCCATTAAATCTCGTTAATCAGAAAAACGGTAATTTACACTTGCAGCGGAACAAAATTCCGTTCCGCCCAGCGTCTGGCTCGAACCCACGACCCTGGGATTAAAAGTCTGACGCTCTACCGACTGAGCTAGCCGGCTACCTCGGTGAATACCTGCCGGGTAGCACGTCACACAGTACTCGTTTGGGTTGGGTGGTCCCATACAGAATCTCTCCATGATGCCTAATGTTTTCCTAACGTCACACTCGTCACGTACTTCACTTTTATGTCATAATCATTTCTGAGAGGTAAAGAAATTGCATGACAACATGCAGAGCTAGTGGCGTCAAAATTAACGCACATACTTTATGTGACTCAAAAGCCGGACGAGTTACTTTCCGACGTTGTTTTAGATGTGCAAGTGATAGTCAAAACTCGCTGTGTCGGCACTCTGCCGACCATTTCGCTAGTTAACACCGGTCTTGTTGTGTGTGTTTCAAGCTCAAGAGCATCTCCAAGCAAAAAATGGTCAACAGCAACATTCAGACGGTTTCGTACTGCTCAATTGCTACATTAAAACGTTATGTTTCTTTTTCAGAACTGGAAAAACACAAGCGTGACAGCATTCGAACCTGTAATCTTCAGATCCAAAGTCCGACGCCTTATCCTTTAGGCCACACGGTCACTGACGACCAACATTTACATGTATACGACTCATCTCGAAACGCTCACACCCCTGAGGATTTGTGTTTCCGTTCTACACAGCCGCTGCCCCTTGCTCTTTCCCACCCATTCGTTACATTCAACCTCTGACGAGACCGACCAAATATAGACTGTGAAACAAGACCACACACTTTGTGCATTCGGAATCGAAGGCAGGGCGTCCCTCGCCGCATTTGCTACGGTTGCCATTTGCTACTTCTGCAGAAGCGGCGGCGGCGGCGACGACGACGACGACGACGACGAGTATCGCGAAAGGCTCTGAGATATGTGAGAAATACATCTATAAAATGTAATTCAGACTGCCTCGTCCCACCTTATGCTGTACCGCTTTGGCAAATGCTTTATCTGCGCCATTCGCCTTAATCGCATCTGAGAGTGATTCTTAAAAAAACGCCTGTCGCTAATTGTTCGTCATCACAGGTACTGTTTGCTATACGGCCACGACGCGCAACTGATTTCCAAAATTCATCTTTCTCCTGTGAGGATGGAACTTACGACCCCTGGTCTGAGCTAAAGAGGCGCGGCCTAGCGGTACTCTTGGGTACTTCGTCCTTACGGTCGTCTGCATCATCCGACTTCAGCTGACAACACTTCATATTACCAGCTAATATTTGCAGCTATGGCGACAAATTACTGCTTGACTACACATCTGACACGTAACCGATGTGCTCTCCAAACAACAACACTTGCATTTCAGAACATGTCTTTCACACATGTCTACAAAATCACCTTCACCTTCAAATACAGCTTCCTTGCGACTGACAGAGACGTAGGCAAAGTTTAAAGTTGCTATTTCCATTAAATCTCGTTAATCAGAAAAACGGTAATTTACACTTGCAGCGGAACAAAATTCCGTTCCGCCCAGCGTCTGGCTCGAACCCACGACCCTGGGAATAAGAGTCTGACGCTCTACCGACTGAGCTAGCCGGCTACCTCGGTGAATACCTGCCGGGTAGCACGTCACACAGTACTCGTTTGGGTTGGGTGGTCCCATACAGAATCTCTCCATGATGCCTAATGTTTTCCTAACGTCACACTCGTCACGTACTTCACTTTTATGTCATAATCATTTCTGAGAGGTAAAGAAATTGCATGACAACATTCAGAGCTAGTGGCGTCAAAATTAACGCACATACTTTATGTGACTCAAAAGCCGAACGAGTTACTTTCCGACGTTGTTTTAGATGTGCAAGTGATAGTCAAAACTCGCTGTGTCGGCACTCTGCCGACCATTTCGCTAGTTAACACCGGTCTTGTTGTGTGTGTTTCAAGCTCAAGAGCATCTCCAAGCAAAAAATGGTCAACAGCAACATTCAGACGGTTTCGTACTGCTCAATTGCTACATTAAAACGTTATGTTTCTTTTTCAGAACTGGAAAAACACAAGCGTGACAGCATTCGAACCTGTAATCTTCAGATCCGAAGTCCGACGCCTTATCCTTTAGGCCACACGGTCACTGACGACCAACATTTACATGTATACGACTCATCTCGAAACGCTCACACCCCTGAGGATTTGTGTTTTCGTTCTACACAGCCGCTGCCCCTTGATCTTTCCCACCCATTCGTTACATTCAACCTCTGACGAGACCGACCAAATATAGACTGTGAAACAAGACCACACACTTTGTGCATTCGGAATCGAAGGCAGGGCGTCCCTCGCCGCATTTGCTACGGTTGCCATTTGCTACTTCTGCAGAAGCGGCGGCGGCGGCGACGACGACGACGACGACGAGTATCGCGAAAGGCTCTGAGATATGTGAGAAATACATCTATAAAATGTAATTCAGACTGCCTCGTCCCACCTTATGCTGTACCGCTTTGGCAAATGCTTTATCTGCGCCATTCGCCTTAATCGCATCTGAGAGTGATTCTTAAAAAAACGCCAGTCGCTAATTGTTCGTCATCACAGGTACTGTTTGCTATACGGCCACGACGCGCAACGGATTTCCAAAATTCATCTTTCTCCTGTGAGGATGGAACTTACGACCCCTGGTTTATTAGACCAGTGCTCTACCACTGAGCTAAAGACGCGTGGCCTAGCGGTACTCTTGGGTACTTCGTTCTTACGGTCGTCTGCATCATCAGACTTTAGCTGACAACACTTCATATTACCGGCTAATATTTGCAGCTATGGCGACAAATTACTGCTTGACTACACATCTGACACGTAACCGATGTGCTCTCCAAACAACAACACTTGCATTTCAGAACATGTCTTTCACACATGTCTACAAAATCACCTTCACCTTCAAATACAGCTTCCTTGCGACTGACAGAGACGTAGGCAAAGTTTAAAGTTGCTATTTCCATTAAATCTCGTTAATCAGAAAAACGGTAATTTACACTTGCAGCGGAACAAAATTCCGTTCCGCCCAGCGTCTGGCTCGAACCCACGACCCTGGGATTAAAAGTCTGACGCTCTACCGACTGAGCTAGCCGGCTACCTCGGTGAATACCTGCCGGGTAGCACGTCACACAGTACTCGTTTGGGTTGGGTGGTCCCATACAGAATCTCTCCATGATGCCTAATGTTTTCCTAACGTCACACTCGTCACGTACTTCACTTTTATGTCATAATCATTTCTGAGAGGTAAAGAAATTGCATGACAACATGCAGAGCTAGTGGCGTCAAAATTAACGCACATACTTTATGTGACTCAAAAGCCGGACGAGTTACTTTCCGACGTTGTTTTAGATGTGCAAGTGATAGTCAAAACTCGCTGTGTCGGCACTCTGCCGACCATTTCGCTAGTTAACACCGGTCTTGTTGTGTGTGTTTCAAGCTCAAGAGCATCTCCAAGCAAAAAATGGTCAACAGCAACATTCAGACGGTTTCGTACTGCTCAATTGCTACATTAAAACGTTATGTTTCTTTTTCAGAACTGGAAAAACACAAGCGTGACAGCATTCGAACCTGTAATCTTCAGATCCGAAGTCCGACGCCTTATCCTTTAGGCCACACGGTCACTGACGACCAACATTTACATGTATACGACTCATCTCGAAACGCTCACACCCCTGAGGATTTGTGTTTTCGTTCTACACAGCCGCTGCCCCTTGCTCTTTCCCACCCATTCGTTACATTCAACCTCTGACGAGACCGACCAAATATAGACTGTGAAACAAGACCACACACTTTGTGCATTCGGAATCGAAGGCAGGGCGTCCCTCGCCGCATTTGCTACGGTTGCCATTTGCTACTTCTGCAGAAGCGGCGGCGGCGGCGACGGCGACGACGACGACGAATATCGCGAGAGGCTCCGAGATATGTGAGAAATACATCTATAAAATGTAATTCAGACTGCCTCGTCCCACCTTATGCTGTACCGCTTTGGCAAATGCTTTATCTGCGCCATTCGCCTTAATCGCATCTGAGAGTGATTCTTAAAAAAACGCCTGTCGCTAATTGTTCGTCATCACAGGTACTGTTTGCTATACGGCCACGACGCGCAACTGATTTCCAAAATTCATCTTTCTCCTGTGAGGATGGAACTTACGACCGCTGGTTTATTAGACCAGTGCTCTACCACTGAGCTAAAGAGGCGCGGCCTAGCGGTACTCTTAGGTACTTCGTCCTTACGGTCGTCTGCATCATCAGACTTTAGCTGACAACGCTTCATATTACCGGCTAATATTTGCAGCTATGGCGACAAATTACTGCTTGACTACACATCTGACACGTAACCGATGTGCTCTCCAAACAACAACACTTGCATTTCAGAACATGTCTTTCACACATGTCTACAAAATCACCTTCACCTTCAAATACAGCTTCCTTGCGACTGACAGAGACGTAGGCAAAGTTTAAAGTTGCTATTTCCATTAAATCTCGTTAATCAGAAAAACGGTAATTTACACTTGCAGCGGAACAAAATTCCGTTCCGCCCAGCGTCTGGCTCGAACCCACGACCCTGGTATTAAGAGTCTGACGTTCTACCGACTGAGCTAGCCGGCTACCTCGGTGAATACCTGCCGGGTAGCACGTCACACAGTACTCGTTTGGGTTGGGTGGTCCCATACAGAATCTCTCCATGATGCCTAATGTTTTCCTAACGTCACACTCGTCACGTACTTCACTTTTATGTCATAATCATTTCTGAGAGGTAAAGAAATTGCATGGCAACATGCAGAGCTAGTGGCGTCAAAATTAACGCACATACTTTATGTGACTCAAAAGCCGAACGAGTTACTTTCCGACGTTGTTTTAGATGTGCAAGTGATAGTCAAAACTCGCTGTGTCGGCACTCTGCCGACCATTTCGCTAGTTAACACCGGTCTTGTTGTGTGTGTTTCAAGCTCAAGAGCATCTCCAAGCAAAAAATGGTCAACAGCAACATTCAGACGGTTTCGTACTGCTCAATTGCTACATTAAAACGTTATGTTTCTTTTTCAGAACTGGAAAAACACAAGCGTGACAGCATTCGAACCTGTAATCTTCAGATCCGAAGTCCGACGCCTTATCCATTAGGCCACACGGTCACTGACGACCAACATTTACATGTATACGACTCATCTCGAAACGCTCACACCCCTGAGGATTTGTGTTTTCGTTCTACACAGCCGCTGCCCCTTGCTCTTTCCCACCCATTCGTTACATTCAACCTCTGACGAGACCGACCAAATATAGACTGTGAAACAAGACCACACACTTTGTGCATTCGGAATCGAAGGCAGGGCGTCCCTCGCCGCATTTGCTACGATTGCCATTTGCTACTTCTGCAGAAGCGGCGGCGGCGACGACGACGACGACGACGACGAATATCGCGAGAGGCTCTGAGATATGTGAGAAATACATCTATAAAATGTAATTCAGACTGCCTCGTCCCACCTTATGCTGTACCGCTTTGGCAAATGCTTTATCTGCGCCATTCGCCTTAATCGCATCTGAGAGTGATTCTTAAAAAAACGCCTGTCGCTAATTGTTCGTCATCACAGGTACTGTTTGCTATACGGCCACGACGCGCAACTGATTTCCAAAATTCATCTTTCTCCTGTGAGGATGGAACTTACGACCCCTGGTTTACTAGACCAGTGCTCTACCACTGAGCTAAAGAGGCGCGGCCTAGCGGTACTCTTGGGTACTTCGTCCTTATGGTCGTCTGCATCATCAGACTTTAGCTGACAACACTTCATATTACCGGCTAATATTTGCAGCTATGGCGACAAATTACTGCTTGACTACACATCTGACACGTAACCGATGTGCTCTCCAAACAACAACACTTGCATTTCAGAACATGTCTTTCACACATGTCTACAAAATCACCTTCACCTTCAAATACAGCTTCCTTGCGACTGACAGAGACGTAGGCAAAGTTTAAAGTTGCTATTTCCATTAAATCTCGTTAATCAGAAAAACGGTAATTTACACTTGCAGCGGAACAAAATTCCGTTCCGCCCAGCGTCTGGCTCGAACCCACGACCCTGGGATTAAGAGTCTGACGCTCTGCCGACTGAGCTAGCCGGCTACCTCGGTGAATACCTGCCGGGTAGCACGTCACACAGTACTCGTTTGGGTTGGGTGGTCCCATACAGAATCTCTCCATGATGCCTAATGTTTTCCTAACGTCACACTCGTCATGTACTTCACTTTTATGTCATAATCATTTCTGAGAGGTAAAGAAATTGCATGACAACATGCAGAGCTAGTGGCGTCAAAATTAACGCACATACTTTATGTGACTCAAAAGCCGAACGAGTTACTTTCCGACGTTGTTTTAGATGTGCAAGTGATAGTCAAAACTCGCTGTGTCGGCACTCTGCCGACCATTTCGCTAGTTAACACCGGTCTTGTTGTGTGTGTTTCAAGCTCAAGAGCATCTCCAAGCAAAAAATGGTCAACAGCAACATTCAGACGGTTTCGTACTGCTCAATTGCTACATTAAAACGTTATGTTTCTTTTTCAGAACTGGAAAAACACAAGCGTGACAGCATTCGAACCTGTAATCTTCATATCCGAAGTCCGACGCCTTATCCTTTAGGCCACACGGTCACTGACGACCAACATTTACATGTATACGACTCATCTCGAAACGCTCACACCCCTGAGGATTTGTGTTTTCGTTCTACACAGCCGCTGCCCCTTGCTCTTTCCCACCCATTCGTTACATTCAACCTCTGACGAGACCGACCAAATATAGACTGTGAAACAAGACCACACACTTTGTGCATTCGGAATCGAAGGCAGGGCGTCCCTCGCCGCATTTGCTACGATTGCCATTTGCTACTTCTGCAGAAGCGGCGGCGGCGGCGACGACGACGACGACGACGACGAATATCGCGAGAGGCTCTGAGATATGTGAGAAATACATCTATAAAATGTAATTCAGACTGCCTCGTCCCACCTTATGCTGTACCGCTTTGGCAAATGCTTTATCTGCGCCATTCGCCTTAATCGCATCTGAGAGTGATTCTTAAAAAAACGCCTGTCGCTAATTGTTCGTCATCACAGGTACTGTTTGCTATACGGCCACGACGCGCAACTGATTTCCAAAATTCATCTTTCTCCTGTGAGGATGGAACTTACGACCCCTGGTTTACTAGACCAGTGCTCTACCACTGAGCTAAAGAGGCGCGGCCTAGCGGTACTCTTGGGTACTTCGTCCTTACGGTCGTCTGCATCATCAGACTTTAGCTGACAACACTTCATATTACCGGCTAATATTTGCAGCTATGGCGACAAATTACTGCTTGACTACACATCTGACACGTAACCGATGTGCTCTCCAAACAACAACACTTGCATTTCAGAACATGTCTTTCACACATGTCTACAAAATCACATTCACCTTCAAATACAGCTTCCTTGCGACTGACAGAGACGTAGGCAAAGTTTAAAGTTGCTATTTCCATTAAATCTCGTTAATCAGAAAAACGGTAATTTACACTTGCAGCGGAACAAAATTCCGTTCCGCCCAGCGTCTGGCTCGAACCCACGACCCTGGGATTAAGAGTCTGACGCTCTGCCGACTGAGCTAGCCGGCTACCTCGGTGAATACCTGCCGGGTAGCACGTCACACAGTACTCGTTTGGGTTGGGTGGTCCCATACAGAATCTCTCCATGATGCCTAATGTTTTCCTAACGTCACACTCGTCACGTACTTCACTTTTATGTCATAATCATTTCTGAGAGGTAAAGAAATTGCATGACAACATGCAGAGCTAGTGGCGTCAAAATTAACGCACATACTTTATGTGACTCAAAAGCCGAACGAGTTACTTTCCGACGTTGTTTTAGATGTGCAAGTGATAGTCAAAACTCGCTGTGTCGGCACTCTGCCGACCATTTCGCTAGTTAACACCGGTCTTGTTGTGTGTGTTTCAAGCTCAAGAGCATCTCCAAGCAAAAAATGGTCAACAGCAACATTCAGACGGTTTCGTACTGCTCAATTGCTACATTAAAACGTTATGTTTCTTTTTCAGAACTGGAAAAACACAAGCGTGACAGCATTCGAACCTGTAATCTTCATATCCGAAGTCCGACGCCTTATCCTTTAGGCCACACGGTCACTGACGACCAACATTTACATGTATACGACTCATCTCGAAACGCTCACACCCCTGAGGATTTGTGTTTTCGTTCTACACAGCCGCTGCCCCTTGCTCTTTCCCACCCATTCGTTACATTCAACCTCTGACGAGACCGACCAAATATAGACTGTGAAACAAGACCACACACTTTGTGCATTCGGAATCGAAGGCAGGGCGTCCCTCGCCGCATTTGCTACGGTTGCCATTTGCTACTTCTGCAGAAGCGGCGGCGGCGGCGGCGACGACGACGACGACGACGACGACGACGACGAATAACGCGAAAGGCTCTGAGATATGTGAGAAATACATCTATAAAATGTAATTCAGACTGCCTCGTCCCACCTTATGCTGTACCGCTTTGGCAAATGCTTTATCTGCGCCATTCGCCTTAATCGCATCTGAGAGTGATTCTTAAAAAAACGCCTGTCGCTAATTGTTCGTCATCACAGGTACTGTTTGCTATACGGCCACGACGCGCAACTGATTTCCAAAATTCATCTTTCTTCTGTGAGGATGGAACTTACGACCCCTGGTTTATTAGACCAGTGCTCTACCACTGAGCTAAAGACGCGCGGCCTAGCGGTACTCTTGGGTACTTCGTCCTTACGGTCGTCTGCATCATCAGACTTTAGCTGACAACACTTCATATTACCGGCTAATATTTGCAGCTATGGCGACAAATTACTGCTTGACTACACATCTGACACGTAACCGATGTGCTCTCCAAACAACAACACTTGCATTTCAGAACATGTCTTTCACACATGTCTACAAAATCACCTTCACCTTCAAATACAGCTTCCTTGCGACTGACAGAGACGTAGGCAAAGTTTAAAGTTGCTATTTCCATTAAATCTCGTTAATCAGAAAAACGGTAATTTACACTTGCAGCGGAACAAAATTCCGTTCCGCCCAGCGTCTGGCTCGAACCCACGACCCTGGGATTAAAAGTCTGACGCTCTACCGACTGAGCTAGCCGGCTACCTCGGTGAATACCTGCCGGGTAGCACGTCACACAGTACTCGTTTGGGTTGGGTGGTCCCATACAGAATCTCTCCATGATGCCTAATGTTTTCCTAACGTCACACTCGTCACGTACTTCACTTTTATGTCATAATCATTTCTGAGAGGTAAAGAAATTGCATGACAACATGCAGAGCTAGTGGCGTCAAAATTAACGCACATACTTTATGTGACTCAAAAGCCGAACGAGTTACTTTCCGACGTTGTTTTAGATGTGCAAGTGATAGTCAAAACTCGCTGTGTCGGCACTCTGCCGACCATTTCGCTAGTTAACACCGGTCTTGTTGTGTGTGTTTCAAGCTCAAGAGCATCTCCAAGCAAAAAATGGTCAACAGCAACATTCAGACGGTTTCGTACTGCTCAATTGCTACATTAAAACGTTATGTTTCTTTTTCAGAACTGGAAAAACACAAGCGTGACAGCATTCGAACCTGTAATCTTCAGATCCGAAGTCCGACGCCTTATCCATTAGGCCACACGGTCACTGACGACCAACATTTACATGTATACGACTCATCTCGAAACGCTCACACCCCTGAGGATTTGTGTTTTCGTTCTACACAGCCGCTGCCCCTTGCTCTTTCCCACCCATTCGTTACATTCAACCTCTGACGAGACCGACCAAATATAGACTGTGAAACAAGACCACACACTTTGTGCATTCGGAATCGAAGGCAGGGCGTCCCTCGCCGCATTTGCTACGATTGCCATTTGCTACTTCTGCAGAAGCGGCGGCGGCGGCGACGACGACGACGACGACGACGAATATCGCGAGAGGCTCTGAGATATGTGAGAAATACATCTATAAAATGTAATTCAGACTGCCTCGTCCCACCTTATGCTGTACCGCTTTGGCAAATGCTTTATCTGCGCCATTCGCCTTAATCGCATCTGAGAGTGATTCTTAAAGAAACGCCTGTCGCTAATTGTTCGTCATCACAGGTACTGTTTGCTATACGGCCACGACGCGCAACTGATTTCCAAAATTCATCTTTCTCCTGTGAGGATGGAACTTACGACCGCTGGTTTATTAGACCAGTGCTCTACCACTGAGCTAAAGAGGCGCGGCCTAGCGGTACTCTTAGGTACTTCGTCCTTACGGTCGTCTGCATCATCAGACTTTAGCTGACAACACTTCATATTACCGGCTAATATTTGCAGCTATGGCGACAAATTACTGCTTGACTACACATCTGACACGTAACCGATGTGCTCTCCAAACAACAACACTTGCATTTCAGAACATGTCTTTCACACATGTCTACAAAATCACCTTCACCTTCAAATACAGCTTCCTTGCGACTGACAGAGACGTAGGCAAAGTTTAAAGTTGCTATTTCCATTAAATCTCGTTAATCAGAAAAACGGTAATTTACACTTGCAGCGGAACAAAATTCCGTTCCGCCCAGCGTCGGGCTCGAACCCACGACCCTGGGATTAAGAGTCTGACGCCCTACCGACTGAGCTAGCCGGCTACCTCGGTGAATACCTGCCGGGTAGCACGTCACACAGTACTCGTTTGGGTTGGGTGGTCCCATACAGAATCTCTCCATGATGCCTAATGTTTTCCTAACGTCACACTCGTCACGTACTTCACTTTTATGTCATAATCATTTCTGAGAGGTAAAGAAATTGCATGACAACATGCAGAGCTAGTGGCGTCAAAATTAACGCACATACTTTATGTGACTCAAAAGCCGAACGAGTTACTTTCCGACGTTGTTTTAGATGTGCAAGTGATAGTCAAAACTCGCTGTGTCGGCACTCTGCCGACCATTTCGCTAGTTAACACCGGTCTTGTTGTGTGTGTTTCAAGCTCAAGAGCATCTCCAAGCAAAAAATGGTCAACAGCAACATTCAGACGGTTTCGTACTGCTCAATTGCTACATTAAAACGTTATGTTTCTTTTTCAGAACTGGAAAAACACAAGCGTGACAGCATTCGAACCTGTAATCTTCAGATCCGAAGTCCGACGCCTTATCCTTTAGGCCACACGGTCACTGACGACCAACATTTACATGTATACGACTCATCTCGAAACGCTCACACCCCTGAGGATTTGTGTTTTCGTACTACACAGCCGCTGCCCCTTGCTCTTTCCCACCCATTCGTTACATTCAACCTCTGACGAGACCGACCAAATATAGACTGTGAAACAAGACCACACACTTTGTGCATTCGGAATCGAAGGCAGGGCGTCCCTCGCCGCATTTGCTACGGTTGCCATTTGCTACTTCTGCAGAAGCGGCGGCGGCGGCGGCGACGACGACGACGACGACGACGACGACGACGACGACGAATAACGCGAAAGGCTCTGAGATATGTGAGAAATACATCTATAAAATGTAATTCAGACTGCCTCGTCCCACCTTATGCTGTACCGCTTTGGCAAATGCTTTATCTGCGCCATTCGCCTTAATCGCATCTGAGAGTGATTCTTAAAAAAACGCCTGTCGCTAATTGTTCGTCATCACAGGTACTGTTTGCTATACGGCCACGACGCGCAACTGATTTCCAAAATTCATCTTTCTTCTGTGAGGATGGAACTTACGACCCCTGGTTTATTAGACCAGTGCTCTACCACTGAGCTAAAGACGCGCGGCCTAGCGGTACTCTTGGGTACTTCGTCCTTACGGTCGTCTGCATCATCAGACTTTAGCTGACAACACTTCATATTACCGGCTAATATTTGCAGCTATGGCGACAAATTACTGCTTGACTACACATCTGACACGTAACCGATGTGCTCTCCAAACAACAACACTTGCATTTCAGAACATGTCTTTCACACATGTCTACAAAATCACCTTCACCTTCAAATACAGCTTCCTTGCGACTGACAGAGACGTAGGCAAAGTTTAAAGTTGCTATTTCCATTAAATCTCGTTAATCAGAAAAACGGTAATTTACACTTGCAGCGGAACAAAATTCCGTTCCGCCCAGCGTCTGGCTCGAACCCACGACCCTGGGATTAAAAGTCTGACGCTCTACCGACTGAGCTAGCCGGCTACCTCGGTGAATACCTGCCGGGTAGCACGTCACACAGTACTCGTTTGGGTTGGGTGGTCCCATACAGAATCTCTCCATGATGCCTAATGTTTTCCTAACGTCACACTCGTCACGTACTTCACTTTTATGTCATAATCATTTCTGAGAGGTAAAGAAATTGCATGACAACATGCAGAGCTAGTGGCGTCAAAATTAACGCACATACTTTATGTGACTCAAAAGCCGAACGAGTTACTTTCCGACGTTGTTTTAGATGTGCAAGTGATAGTCAAAACTCGCTGTGTCGGCACTCTGCCGACCATTTCGCTAGTTAACACCGGTCTTGTTGTGTGTGTTTCAAGCTCAAGAGCATCTCCAAGCAAAAAATGGTCAACAGCAACATTCAGACGGTTTCGTACTGCTCAATTGCTACATTAAAACGTTATGTTTCTTTTTCAGAACTGGAAAAACACAAGCGTGACAGCATTCGAACCTGTAATCTTCAGATCCGAAGTCCGACGCCTTATCCTTTAGGCCACACGGTCACTGACGACCAACATTTACATGTATACGACTCATCTCGAAACGCTCACACCCCTGAGGATTTGTGTTTTCGTTCTACACAGCCGCTGCCCCTTGCTCTTTCCCACCCATTCGTTACATTCAACCTCTGACGAGACCGACCAAATATAGACTGTGAAACAAGACCACACACTTTGTGCATTCGGAATCGAAGGCAGGGCGTCCCTCGCCGCATTTGCTACGATTGCCATTTGCTACTTCTGCAGAAGCGGCGGCGGCGGCGACGACGACGACGACGACGACGACGACGAATAACGCGAAAGGCTCTGAGATATGTGAGAAATACATCTATAAAATGTAATTCAGACTGCCTCGTCCCACCTTATGCTGTACCGCTTTGGCAAATGCTTTATCTGCGCCATTCGCCTTAATCGCATCTGAGAGTGATTCTTAAAAAAACGCCTGTCGCTAATTGTTCGTCATCACAGGTACTGTTTGCTATACGGCCACGACGCGCAACTGATTTCCAAAATTCATCTTTCTCCTGTGAGGATGGAACTTACGACCCCTGGTTTATTAGACCAGTGCTCTACCACTGAGCTAAAGACGCGCGGCCTAGCGGTACTCTTGGGTACTTCGTCCTTACGGTCGTCTGCATCATCAGACTTTAGCTGACAACACTTCATATTACCGGCTAATATTTGCAGCTATGGCGACAAATTACTGCTTGACTACACATCTGACACGTAACCGATGTGCTCTCCAAACAACAACACTTGCATTTCAGAACATGTCTTTCACACATGTCTACAAAATCACCTTCACCTTCAAATACAGCTTCCTTGCGACTGACAGAGACGTAGGCAAAGTTTAAAGTTGCTATTTCCATTAAATCTCGTTAATCAGAAAAACGGTAATTTACACTTGCAGCGGAACAAAATTCCGTTCCGCCCAGCGTCTGGCTCGAACCCACGACCCTGGGATTAAAAGTCTGACGCTCTACCGACTGAGCTAGCCGGCTACCTCGGTGAGTACCTGCCGGGTAGCACGTCACACAGTACTCGTTTGGGTTGGGTGGTCCCATACAGAATCTCTCCATGATGCCTAATGTTTTCCTAACGTCACACTCGTCACGTACTTCACTTTTATGTCATAATCATTTCTGAGAGGTAAAGAAATTGCATGACAACATGCAGAGCTAGTGGCGTCAAAATTAACGCACATACTTTATGTGACTCAAAAGCCGAACGAGTTACTTTCCGACGTTGTTTTAGATGTGCAAGTGATAGTCAAAACTCGCTGTGTCGGCACTCTGCCGACCATTTCGCTAGTTAACACCGGTCTTGTTGTGTGTGTTTCAAGCTCAAGAGCATCTCCAAGCAAAAAATGGTCAACAGCAACATTCAGACGGTTTCGTACTGCTCAATTGCTACATTAAAACGTTATGTTTCTTTTTCAGAACTGGAAAAACACAAGCGTGACAGCATTCGAACCTGTAATCTTCAGATCCGAAGTCCGACGCCTTATCCATTAGGCCACACGGTCACTGACGACCAACATTTACATGTATACGACTCATCTCGAAACGCTCACACCCCTGAGGATTTGTGTTTTCGTTCTACACAGCCGCTGCCCCTTGCTCTTTCCCACCCATTCGTTACATTCAACCTCTGACGAGACCGACCAAATATAGACTGTGAAACAAGACCACACACTTTGTGTATTCGGAATCGAAGGCAGGGCGTCCCTCGCCGCATTTGCTACGATTGCCATTTGCTACTTCTGCAGAAGCGGCGGCGGCGGCGACGACGACGACGACGACGACGACGACGACGACGACGACGACGAATAACGCGAAAGGCTCTGAGATATGTGAGAAATACATCTATAAAATGTAATTCAGACTGCCTCGTCCCACCTTATGCTGTACCGCTTTGGCAAATGCTTTATCTGCGCCATTCGCCTTAATCGCATCTGAGAGTGATTCTTAAAAAAACGCCTGTCGCTAATTGTTCGCCATCACAGGTACTGTTTGCTATACGGCCACGACGCGCAACTGATTTCCAAAATTCATCTTTCTCCTGTGAGGATGGAACTTACGACCGCTGGTTTATTAGACCAGTGCTCTACCACTGAGCTAAAGAGGCGCGGCCTAGCGGTACTCTTGGGTACTTCGTCCTTACGGTCGTCTGCATCATCAGACTTTAGCTGACAACACTTCATATTACCGGCTAATATTTGCAGCTATGGCGACAAATTACTGCTTGACTACACATCTGACACGTAACCGATGTGCTCTCCAAACAACAACACTTGCATTTCAGAACATGTCTTTCACACATGTCTACAAAATCACCTTCACCTTCAAATACAGCTTCCTTGCGACTGACAGAGACGTAGGCAAAGTTTAAAGTTGCTATTTCCATTAAATCTCGTTAATCAGAAAAACGGTAATTTACACTTGCAGCGGAACAAAATTCCGTTCCGCCCAGCGTCTGGCTCGAACCCACGACCCTGGGATTAAAAGTCTGACGCTCTACCGACTGAGCTAGCCGGCTACCTCGGTGAATACCTGCCGGGTAGCACGTCACACAGTACTCGTTTGGGTTGGGTGGTCCCATACAGAATCTCTCCATGATGCCTAATGTTTTCCTAACGTCACACTCGTCACGTACTTCACTTTTATGTCATAATCATTTCTGAGAGGTAAAGAAATTGCATGACAACATGCAGAGCTAGTGGCGTCAAAATTAACGCACATACTTTATGTGACTCAAAAGCCGAACGAGTTACTTTCCGACGTTGTTTTAGATGTGCAAGTGATAGTCAAAACTCGCTGTGTCGGCACTCTGCCGACCATTTCGCTAGTTAACACCGGTCTTGTTGTGTGTGTTTCAAGCTCAAGAGCATCTCCAAGCAAAAAATGGTCAACAGCAACATTCAGACGGTTTCGTACTGCTCAATTGCTACATTAAAACGTTATGTTTCTTTTTCAGAACTGGAAAAACACAAGCGTGACAGCATTCGAACCTGTAATCTTCAGATCCGAAGTCCGACGCCTTATCCTTTAGGCCACACGGTCACTGACGACCAACATTTACATGTATACGACTCATCTCGAAACGCTCACACCCCTGAGGATTTGTGTTTTCGTTCTACACAGCCGCTGCCCCTTGCTCTTTCCCACCCATTCGTTACATTCAACCTCTGACGAGACCGACCAAATATAGACTGTGAAACAAGACCACACACTTTGTGCATTCGGAATCGAAGGCAGGGCGTCCCTCGCCGCATTTGCTACGATTGCCATTTGCTACTTCTGCAGAAGCGGCGGCGGCGGCGACGACGACGACGACGACGACGACGACGAATAACGCGAAAGGCTCTGAGATATGTGAGAAATACATCTATAAAATGTAATTCAGACTGCCTCGTCCCACCTTATGCTGTACCGCTTTGGCAAATGCTTTATCTGCGCCATTCGCCTTAATCGCATCTGAGAGTGATTCTTAAAAAAACGCCTGTCGCTAATTGTTCGTCATCACAGGTACTGTTTGCTATACGGCCACGACGCGCAACTGATTTCCAAAATTCATCTTTCTCCTGTGAGGATGGAACTTACGACCCCTGGTTTATTAGACCAGTGCTCTACCACTGAGCTAAAGACGCGCGGCCTAGCGGTACTCTTGGGTACTTCGTCCTTACGGTCGTCTGCATCATCAGACTTTAGCTGACAACACTTCATATTACCGGCTAATATTTGCAGCTATGGCGACAAATTACTGCTTGACTACACATCTGACACGTAACCGATGTGCTCTCCAAACAACAACACTTGCATTTCAGAACATGTCTTTCACACATGTCTACAAAATCACCTTCACCTTCAAATACAGCTTCCTTGCGACTGACAGAGACGTAGGCAAAGTTTAAAGTTGCTATTTCCATTAAATCTCGTTAATCAGAAAAACGGTAATTTACACTTGCAGCGGAACAAAATTCCGTTCCGCCCAGCGTCTGGCTCGAACCCACGACCCTGGGATTAAAAGTCTGACGCTCTACCGACTGAGCTAGCCGGCTACCTCGGTGAATACCTGCCGGGTAGCACGTCACACAGTACTCGTTTGGGTTGGGTGGTCCCATACAGAATCTCTCCATGATGCCTAATGTTTTCCTAACGTCACACTCGTCACGTACTTCACTTTTATGTCATAATCATTTCTGAGAGGTAAAGAAATTGCATGACAACATGCAGAGCTAGTGGCGTCAAAATTAACGCACATACTTTATGTGACTCAAAAGCCGAACGAGTTACTTTCCGACGTTGTTTTAGATGTGCAAGTGATAGTCAAAACTCGCTGTGTCGGCACTCTGCCGACCATTTCGCTAGTTAACACCGGTCTTGTTGTGTGTGTTTCAAGCTCAAGAGCATCTCCAAGCAAAAAATGGTCAACAGCAACATTCAGACGGTTTCGTACTGCTCAATTGCTACATTAAAACGTTATGTTTCTTTTTCAGAACTGGAAAAACACAAGCGTGACAGCATTCGAACCTGTAATCTTCAGATCCGAAGTCCGACGCCTTATCCTTTAGGCCACACGGTCACTGACGACCAACATTTACATGTATACGACTCATCTCGAAACGCTCACACCCCTGAGGATTTCTGTTTTCGTTCTACACAGCCGCTGCCCCTTGCTCTTTCCCACCCATTCGTTACATTCAACCTCTGACGAGACCGACCAAATATAGACTGTGAAACAAGACCACACACTTTGTGCATTCGGAATCGAAGGCAGGGCGTCCCTCGCCGCATTTGCTACGATTGCCATTTGCTACTTCTGCAGAAGCGGCGGCGGCGGCGACGACGACGACGACGACGACGACGACGAATAACGCGAAAGGCTCTGAGATATGTGAGAAATACATCTATAAAATGTAATTCAGACTGCCTCGTCCCACCTTATGCTGTACCGCTTTGGCAAATGCTTTATCTGCGCCATTCGCCTTAATCGCATCTGAGAGTGATTCTTAAAAAAACGCCTGTCGCTAATTGTTCGTCATCACAGGTACTGTTTGCTATACGGCCACGACGCGCAACTGATTTCCAAAATTCATCTTTCTCCTGTGAGGATGGAACTTACGACCCCTGGTTTATTAGACCAGTGCTCTACCACTGAGCTAAAGACGCGCGGCCTAGCGGTACTCTTGGGTACTTCGTCCTTACGGTCGTCTGCATCATCAGACTTTAGCTGACAACACTTCATATTACCGGCTAATATTTGCAGCTATGGCGACAAATTACTGCTTGACTACACATCTGACACGTAACCGATGTGCTCTCCAAACAACAACACTTGCATTTCAGAACATGTCTTTCACACATGTCTACAAAATCACCTTCACCTTCAAATACAGCTTCCTTGCGACTGACAGAGACGTAGGCAAAGTTTAAAGTTGCTATTTCCATTAAATCTCGTTAATCAGAAAAACGGTAATTTACACTTGCAGCGGAACAAAATTCCGTTCCGCCCAGCGTCTGGCTCGAACCCACGACCCTGGGATTAAAAGTCTGACGCTCTACCGACTGAGCTAGCCGGCTACCTCGGTGAGTACCTGCCGGGTAGCACGTCACACAGTACTCGTTTGGGTTGGGTGGTCCCATACAGAATCTCTCCATGATGCCTAATGTTTTCCTAACGTCACACTCGTCACGTACTTCACTTTTATGTCATAATCATTTCTGAGAGGTAAAGAAATTGCATGACAACATGCAGAGCTAGTGGCGTCAAAATTAACGCACATACTTTATGTGACTCAAAAGCCGAACGAGTTACTTTCCGACGTTGTTTTAGATGTGCAAGTGATAGTCAAAACTCGCTGTGTCGGCACTCTGCCGACCATTTCGCTAGTTAACACCGGTCTTGTTGTGTGTGTTTCAAGCTCAAGAGCATCTCCAAGCAAAAAATGGTCAACAGCAACATTCAGACGGTTTCGTACTGCTCAATTGCTACATTAAAACGTTATGTTTCTTTTTCAGAACTGGAAAAACACAAGCGTGACAGCATTCGAACCTGTAATCTTCAGATCCGAAGTCCGACGCCTTATCCATTAGGCCACACGGTCACTGACGACCAACATTTACATGTATACGACTCATCTCGAAACGCTCACACCCCTGAGGATTTGTGTTTTCGTTCTACACAGCCGCTGCCCCTTGCTCTTTCCCACCCATTCGTTACATTCAACCTCTGACGAGACCGACCAAATATAGACTGTGAAACAAGACCACACACTTTGTGCATTCGGAATCGAAGGCAGGGCGTCCCTCGCCGCATTTGCTACGATTGCCATTTGCTACTTCTGCAGAAGCGGCGGCGGCGGCGACGACGACGACGACGACGACGAATATCGCGAGAGGCTCTGAGATATGTGAGAAATACATCTATAAAATGTAATTCAGACTGCCTCGTCCCACCTTATGCTGTACCGCTTTGGCAAATGCTTTATCTGCGCCATTCGCCTTAATCGCATCTGAGAGTGATTCTTAAAAAAACGCCTGTCGCTAATTGTTCGTCATCACAGGTACTGTTTGCTATACGGCCACGACGCGCAACTGATTTCCAAAATTCATCTTTCTCCTGTGAGGATGGAACTTACGACCCCTGGTTTATTAGACCAGTGCTCTACCACTGAGCTAAAGAGGCGCGGCCTAGGGGTACTCTTGGGTACTTCGTCCTTACGGTCGTCTGCATCATCAGACTTTAGCTGACAACACTTCATATTACCGGCTAATATTTGCAGCTATGGCGACAAATTACTGCTTGACTACACATCTGACACGTAACCGATGTGCTCTCCAAACAACAACACTTGCATTTCAGAACATGTCTTTCACACATGTCTACAAAATCACCTTCACCTTCAAATACAGCTTCCTTGCGACTGACAGAGACGTAGGCAAAGTTTTAAGTTGCTATTTCCATTAAATCTCGTTAATCAGAAAAACGGTAATTTACACTTGCAGTGGAACAAAATTCCGTTCCGCCCAGCGTCTGGCTCGAACCCACGACCCTGGGATTAAGAGTCTGACGCTCTACCGACTGAGCTAGCCGGCTACCTCGGTGAATACCTGCCGGGTAGCACGTCACACAGTACTCGTTTGGGTTGGGTGGTCCCATACAGAATCTCTCCATGATGCCTAATGTTTTCCTAACGTCACACTCGTCACGTACTTCACTTTTATGTCATAATCATTTCTGAGAGGTAAAGAAATTGCATGACAACATGCAGAGCTAGTGGCGTCAAAATTAACGCACATACTTTATGTGACTCAAAAGCCGAACGAGTTACTTTCCGACGTTGTTTTAGATGTGCAAGTGATAGTCAAAACTCGCTGTGTCGGCACTCTGCCGACCATTTCGCTAGTTAACACCGGTCTTGTTGTGTGTGTTTCAAGCTCAAGTGCATCTCCAAGCAAAAAATGGTCAACAGCAACATTCAGACGGTTTCGTACTGCTCAATTGCTACATTAAAACGTTATGTTTCTTTTTCAGAACTGGAAAAACACAAGCGTGACAGCATTCGAACCTGTAATCTTCAGATCCGAAGTCCGACGCCTTATCCATTAGGCCACACGGTCACTGACGACCAACATTTACATGTATACGACTCATCTCGAAACGCTCACACCCCTGAGGATTTGTGTTTTCGTTCTACACAGCCGCTGCCCCTTGCTCTTTCCCACCCATTCGTTACATTCAACCTCTGACGAGACCGACCAAATATAGACTGTGAAACAAGACCACACACTTTGTGCATTCGGAATCGAAGGCAGGGCGTCCCTCGCCGCATTTGCTACGGTTGCCATTTGCTACTTCTGCAGAAGCGGCGGCGGCGGCGACGACGACGACGACGACGACGACGACGACGAATAACGCGAAAGGCTCTGAGATATGTGAGAAATACATCTATAAAATGTAATTCAGACTGCCTCGTCCCACCTTATGCTGTACCGCTTTGGCAAATGCTTTATCTGCGCCATTCGCCTTAATCGCATCTGAGAGTGATTCTTAAAAAAACGCCTGTCGCTAATTGTTCGTCATCACAGGTACTGTTTGCTATACGGCCACGACGCGCAACTGATTTCCAAAATTCATCTTTCTCCTGTGAGGATGGAACTTACGACCCCTGGTTTATTAGACCAGTGCTCTACCACTGAGCTAAAGACGCGCGGCCTAGCGGTACTCTTGGGTACTTCGTCCTTACGGTCGTCTGCATCATCAGACTTTAGCTGACAACACTTCATATTACCGGCTAATATTTGCAGCTATGGCGACAAATTACTGCTTGACTACACATCTGACACGTAACCGATGTGCTCTCCAAACAACAACACTTGCATTTCAGAACATGTCTTTCACACATGTCTACAAAATCACCTTCACCTTCAAATACAGCTTCCTTGCGACTGACAGAGACGTAGGCAAAGTTTAAAGTTGCTATTTCCATTAAATCTCGTTAATCAGAAAAACGGTAATTTACACTTGCAGCGGAACAAAATTCCGTTCCGCCCAGCGTCTGGCCCGAACCCACGACCCTGGGATTAAAAGTCTGACGCTCTACCGACTGAGCTAGCCGGCTACCTCGGTGAATACCTGCCGGGTAGCACGTCACACAGTACTCGTTTGGGTTGGGTGGTCCCATACAGAATCTCTCCATGATGCCTAATGTTTTCCTAACGTCACACTCGTCACGTACTTCACTTTTATGTCATAATCATTTCTGAGAGGTAAAGAAATTGCATGACAACATGCAGAGCTAGTGGCGTCAAAATTAACGCACATACTTTATGTGACTCAAAAGCCGAACGAGTTACTTTCCGACGTTGTTTTAGATGTGCAAGTGATAGTCAAAACTCGCTGTGTCGGCACTCTGCCGACCATTTCGCTAGTTAACACCGGTCTTGTTGTGTGTGTTTCAAGCTCAAGAGCATCTCCAAGCAAAAAATGGTCAACAGCAACATTCAGACGGTTTCGTACTGCTCAATTGCTACATTAAAACGTTATGTTTCTTTTTCAGAACTGGAAAAACACAAGCGTGACAGCATTCGAACCTGTAATCTTCAGATCCGAAGTCCGACGCCTTATCCATTAGGCCACACGGTCACTGACGACCAACATTTACATGTATACGACTCATCTCGAAACGCTCACACCCCTGAGGATTTGTGTTTTCGTTCTACACAGCCGCTGCCCCTTGCTCTTTCCCACCCATTCGTTACATTCAACCTCTGACGAGACCGACCAAATATAGACTGTGAAACAAGACCACACACTTTGTGCATTCGGAATCGAAGGCAGGGCGTCCCTCGCCGCATTTGCTACGATTGCCATTTGCTACTTCTGCAGAAGCGGCGGCGGCGGCGACGACGACGACGACGACGACGACGACGAATATCGCGAGAGGCTCTGAGATATGTGAGAAATACATCTATAAAATGTAATTCAGACTGCCTCGTCCCACCTTATGCTGTACCGCTTTGGCAAATGCTTTATCTGCGCCATTCGCCTTAATCGCATCTGAGAGTGATTCTTAAAAAAACGCCTGTCGCTAATTGTTCGTCATCACAGGTACTGTTTGCTATACGGCCACGACGCGCAACTGATTTCCAAAATTCATCTTTCTCCTGTGAGGATGGAACTTACGACCGCTGGTTTATTAGACCAGTGCTCTACCACTGAGCTAAAGAGGCGCGGCCTAGCGGTACTCTTAGGTACTTCGTCCTTACGGTCGTCTGCATCATCAGACTTTAGCTGACAACACTTCATATTACCGGCTAATATTTGCAGCTATGGCGACAAATTACTGCTTGACTACACATCTGACACGTAACCGATGTGCTCTCCAAACAACAACACTTGCATTTCAGAACATGTCTTTCACACATGTCTACAAAATCACCTTCACCTTCAAATACAGCTTCCTTGCGACTGACAGAGACGTAGGCAAAGTTTTAAGTTGCTATTTCCATTAAATCTCGTTAATCAGAAAAACGGTAATTTACTTGCAGCGGAACAAAATTCCGTTCCGCCCAGCGTCTGGCTCGAACCCACGACCCTGGGATTAAGAGTCTGACGTTCTACCGACTGAGCTAGCCGGCTACCTCGGTAAATACATGCTGGGTAGCACGTCACACAGTACTCGTTTGGGTTGGGTGGTCCCATACAGAATCTCTCCATGATGCCTAATGTTTTCCTAACGTCACACTCGTCACGTACTTCACTTTTATGTCATAATCATTTCTGAGAGGTAAAGAAATTGCATGACAACATGCAGAGCTAGTGGCGTCAAAATTAACGCACATACTTTATGTGACTCAAAAGCCGAACGAGTTACTTTCCGACGTTGTTTTAGATGTGCAAGTGATAGTCAAAACTCGCTGTGTCGGCACTCTGCCGACCATTTCGCTAGTTAACACCGGTCTTGTTGTGTGTGTTTCAAGCTCAAGAGCATCTCCAAGCAAAAAATGGTCAACAGCAACATTCAGACGGTTTCGTACTGCTCAATTGCTACATTAAAACGTTATGTTTCTTTTTCAGAACTGGAAAAACACAAGCGTGACAGCATTCGAACCTGTAATCTTCAGATCCGAAGTCCGACGCCTTATCCATTAGGCCACACGGTCACTGACGACCAACATTTACATGTATACGACTCATCTCGAAACGCTCACACCCCTGAGGATTTGTGTTTTCGTTCTACACAGCCGCTGCCCCTTGCTCTTTCCCACCCATTCGTTACATTCAACCTCTGACGAGACCGACCAAATATAGACTGTGAAACAAGACCACACACTTTGTGCATTCGGAATCGAAGGCAGGGCGTCCCTCGCCGCATTTGCTACGGTTGCCATTTGCTACTTCTGCAGAAGCGGCGGCGGCGGCGACGACGACGACGACGACGACGACGACGACGAATAACGCGAAAGGCTCTGAGATATGTGAGAAATACATCTATAAAATGTAATTCAGACTGCCTCGTCCCACCTTATGCTGTACCGCTTTGGCAAATGCTTTATCTGCGCCATTCGCCTTAATCGCATCTGAGAGTGATTCTTAAAAAAACGCCTGTCGCTAATTGTTCGTCATCACAGGTACTGTTTGCTATACGGCCACGACGCGCAACTGATTTCCAAAATTCATCTTTCTCCTGTGAGGATGGAACTTACGACCCCTGGTTTATTAGACCAGTGCTCTACCACTGAGCTAAAGACGCGCGGCCTAGCGGTACTCTTGGGTACTTCGTCCTTACGGTCGTCTGCATCATCAGACTTTAGCTGACAACACTTCATATTACCGGCTAATATTTGCAGCTATGGCGACAAATTACTGCTTGACTACACATCTGACACGTAACCGATGTGCTCTCCAAACAACAACACTTGCATTTCAGAACATGTCTTTCACACATGTCTACAAAATCACCTTCACCTTCAAATACAGCTTCCTTGCGACTGACAGAGACGTAGGCAAAGTTTAAAGTTGCTATTTCCATTAAATCTCGTTAATCAGAAAAACGGTAATTTACACTTGCAGCGGAACAAAATTCCGTTCCGCCCAGCGTCTGGCTCGAACCCACGACCCTGGGATTAAAAGTCTGACGCTCTACCGACTGAGCTAGCCGGCTACCTCGGTGAATACCTGCCGGGTAGCACGTCACACAGTACTCGTTTGGGTTGGGTGGTCCCATACAGAATCTCTCCATGATGCCTAATGTTTTCCTAACGTCACACTCGTCACGTACTTCACTTTTATGTCATAATCATTTCTGAGAGGTAAAGAAATTGCATGACAACATGCAGAGCTAGTGGCGTCAAAATTAACGCACATACTTTATGTGACTCAAAAGCCGAACGAGTTACTTTCCGACGTTGTTTTAGATGTGCAAGTGATAGTCAAAACTCGCTGTGTCGGCACTCTGCCGACCATTTCGCTAGTTAACACCGGTCTTGTTGTGTGTGTTTCAAGCTCAAGAGCATCTCCAAGCAAAAAATGGTCAACAGCAACATTCAGACGGTTTCGTACTGCTCAATTGCTACATTAAAACGTTATGTTTCTTTTTCAGAACTGGAAAAACACAAGCGTGACAGCATTCGAACCTGTAATCTTCAGATCCGAAGTCCGACGCCTTATCCATTAGGCCACACGGTCACTGACGACCAACATTTACATGTATACGACTCATCTCGAAACGCTCACACCCCTGAGGATTTGTGTTTTCGTTCTACACAGCCGCTGCCCCTTGCTCTTTCCCACCCATTCGTTACATTCAACCTCTGACGAGACCGACCAAATATAGACTGTGAAACAAGACCACACACTTTGTGCATTCGGAATCGAAGGCAGGGCGTCCCTCGCCGCATTTGCTACGGTTGCCATTTGCTACTTCTGCAGAAGCGGCGGCGGCGGCGACGACGACGACGACGACGACGACGACGAATAACGCGAAAGGCTCTGAGATATGTGAGAAATACATCTATAAAATGTAATTCAGACTGCCTCGTCCCACCTTATGCTGTACCGCTTTGGCAAATGCTTTATCTGCGCCATTCGCCTTAATCGCATCTGAGAGTGATTCTTAAAAAAACGCCTGTCGCTAATTGTTCGTCATCACAGGTACTGTTTGCTATACGGCCACGACGCGCAACTGATTTCCAAAATTCATCTTTCTCCTGTGAGGATGGAACTTACGACCCCTGGTTTATTAGACCAGTGCTCTACCACTGAGCTAAAGAGGCGCGGCCTAGCGGTACTCTTGGGTACTTCGTCCTTACGGTCGTCTGCATCATCAGACTTTAGCTGACAACACTTCATATTACCGGCTAATATTTGCAGCTATGGCGACAAATTACTGCTTGACTACACATCTGACACGTAACCGATGTGCTCTCCAAACAACAACACTTGCATTTCAGAACATGTCTTTCACACATGTCTACAAAATCACATTCACCTTCAAATACAGCTTCCTTGCGACTGACAGAGACGTAGGCAAAGTTTAAAGTTGCTATTTCCATTAAATCTCGTTAATCAGAAAAACGAACCCACGACCCTGGGATTAAGAGTCTGACGCTCTACCGACTGAGCTAGCCGGCTACCTCGGTGAATACCTGCCGGGTAGCACGTCACACAGTACTCGTTTGGGTTGGGTGGTCCCATACAGAATCTCTCCATGATGCCTAATGTTCTCCTAACGTCACACTCGTCACGTACTTCACTTTTATGTCATAATCATTTCTGAGAGGTAAAGAAATTGCATGACAACATGCAGAGCTAGTGGCGTCAAAATTAACGCACATACTTTATGTGACTCAAAAGCCGAACGAGTTACTTTCCGACGTTGTTTTAGATGTGCAAGTGATAGTCAAAACTCGCTGTGTCGGCACTCTGCCGACCATTTCGCTAGTTAACACCGGTCTTGTTGTGTGTGTTTCAAGCTCAAGAGCATCTCCAAGCAAAAAATGGTCAACAGCAACATTCAGACGGTTTCGTACTGCTCAATTGCTACATTAAAACGTTATGTTTCTTTTTCAGAACTGGAAAAACACAAGCGTGACAGCATTCGAACCTGTAATCTTCAGATCCGAAGTCCGACGCCTTATCCATTAGGCCACACGGTCACTGACGACCAACATTTACATGTATACGACTCATCTCGAAACGCTCACACCCCTGAGGATTTGTGTTTTCGTTCTACACAGCCGCTGCCCCTTGCTCTTTCCCACCCATTCGTTACATTCAACCTCTGACGAGACCGACCAAATATAGACTGTGAAACAAGACCACACACTTTGTGCATTCGGAATCGAAGGCAGGGCGTCCCTCGCCGCATTTGCTACGATTGCCATTTGCTACTTCTGCAGAAGCGGCGGCGGCGACGACGACGACGACGACGACGACGACGAATATCGCGAGAGGCTCTGAGATATGTGAGAAATACATCTATAAAATGTAATTCAGACTGCCTCGTCCCACCTTATGCTGTACCGCTTTGGCAAATGCTTTATCTGCGCCATTCGCCTTAATCGCATCTGAGAGTGATTCTTAAAAAAACGCCTGTCGCTAATTGTTCGTCATCACAGGTACTGTTTGCTATACGGCCACGACGCGCAACTGATTTCCAAAATTCATCTTTCTCCTGTGAGGATGGAACTTACGACCCCTGATTTATTAGACCAGTGCTCTACCACTGAGCTAAAGAGGCGCGGCCTAGCGGTACTCTTGGGTACTTCGTCCTTACGGTCGTCTGCATCATCAGACTTTAGCTGACAACACTTCATATTACCGGCTAATATTTGCAGCTATGGCGACAAATTACTGCTTGACTACACATCTGACACGTAACCGATGTGCTCTCCAAACAACAACACTTGCATTTCAGAACATGTCTTTCACACATGTCTACAAAATCACCTTCACCTTCAAATACAGCTTCCTTGCGACTGACAGAGACGTAGGCAAAGTTTAAAGTTGCTATTTCCATTAAATCTCGTTAATCAGAAAAACGGTAATTTACACTTGCAGCGGAACAAAATTCCGTTCCGCCCAGCGTCTGGCTCGAACCCACGACCCTGGGATTAAGAGTCTGACGCTCTACCGACTGAGCTAGCCGGCTACCTCGGTGAATACCTGCCGGGTAGCACGTCACACAGTACTCGTTTGGGTTGGGTGGTCCCATACAGAATCTCTCCATGATGCCTAATGTTTTCCTAACGTCACACTCGTCACGTACTTCACTTTTATGTCATAATCATTTCTGAGAGGTAAAGAAATTGCATGACAACATGCAGAGCTAGTGGCGTCAAAATTAACGCACATACTTTATGTGACTCAAAAGCCGAACGAGTTACTTTCCGACGTTGTTTTAGATGTGCAAGTGATAGTCAAAACTCGCTGTGTCGGCACTCTGCCGACCATTTCGCTAGTTAACACCGGTCTTGTTGTGTGTGTTTCAAGCTCAAGAGCATCTCCAAGCAAAAAATGGTCAACAGCAACATTCAGACGGTTTCGTACTGCTCAATTGCTACATTAAAACGTTATGTTTCTTTTTCAGAACTGGAAAAACACAAGCGTGACAGCATTCGAACCTGTAATCTTCAGATCCGAAGTCCGACGCCTTATCCATTAGGCCACACGGTCACTGACGACCAACATTTACATGTATACGACTCATCTCGAAACGCTCACACCCCTGAGGATTTGTGTTTTCGTTCTACACAGCCGCTGCCCCTTGCTCTTTCCCACCCATTCGTTACATTCAACCTCTGACGAGACCGACCAAATATAGACTGTGAAACAAGACCACACACTTTGTGCATTCGGAATCGAAGGCAGGGCGTCCCTCGCCGCATTTGCTACGATTGCCATTTGCTACTTCTGCAGAAGCGGCGGCGGCGGCGACGACGACGACGACGACGACGACGACGACGAATATCGCGAGAGGCTCTGAGATATGTGAGAAATACATCTATAAAATGTAATTCAGACTGCCTCGTCCCACATTATGCTGTACCGCTTTGGCAAATGCTTTATCTGCGCCATTCGCCTTAATCGCATCTGAGAGTGATTCTTAAAAAAACGCCTGTCGCTAATTGTTCGTCATCACAGGTACTGTTTGCTATACGGCCACGACGCGCAACTGATTTCCAAAATTCATCTTTCTCCTGTGAGGATGGAACTTACGACCGCTGGTTTATTAGACCAGTGCTCTACCACTGAGCTAAAGAGGCGCGGCCTAGCGGTACTCTTGGGTACTTCGTCCTTACGGTCGTCTGCATCATCAGACTTTAGCTGACAACACTTCATATTACCGGCTAATATTTGCAGCTATGGCGACAAATTACTGCTTGACTACACATCTGACACGTAACCGATGTGCTCTCCAAACAACAACACTTGCATTTCAGAACATGTCTTTCACACATGTCTACAAAATCACCTTCACCTTCAAATACAGCTTCCTTGCGACTGACAGAGACGTAGGCAAAGTTTAAAGTTGCTATTTCCATTAAATCTCGTTAATCAGAAAAACGGTAATTTACACTTGCAGCGGAACAAAATTCCGTTCCGCCCAGCGTCTGGCTCGAACCCACGACCCTGGGATTAAGAGTCTGACGTTCTACCGACTGAGCTAGCCGGCTACCTCGGTGAATACCTGCCGGGTAGCACGTCACACAGTACTCGTTTGGGTTGGGTGGTCCCATACAGAATCTCTCCATGATGCCTAATGTTTTCCTAACGTCACACTCGTCACGTACTTCACTTTTATGTCATAATCATTTCTGAGAGGTAAAGAAATTGCATGACAACATGCAGAGCTAGTGGCGTCAAAATTAACGCACATACTTTATGTGACTCAAAAGCCGAACGAGTTACTTTCCGACGTTGTTTTAGATGTGCAAGTGATAGTCAAAACTCGCTGTGTCGGCACTCTGCCGACCATTTCGCTAGTTAACACCGGTCTTGTTGTGTGTGTTTCAAGCTCAAGAGCATCTCCAAGCAAAAAATGGTCAACAGCAACATTCAGACGGTTTCGTACTGCTCAATTGCTACATTAAAACGTTATGTTTCTTTTTCAGAACTGGAAAAACACAAGCGTGACAGCATTCGAACCTGTAATCTTCAGATCCGAAGTCCGACGCCTTATCCTTTAGGCCACACGGTCACTGACGACCAACATTTACATGTATACGACTCATCTCGAAACGCTCACACCCCTGAGGATTTCTGTTTTCGTTCTACACAGCCGCTGCCCCTTGCTCTTTCCCACCCATTCGTTACATTCAACCTCTGACGAGACCGACCAAATATAGACTGTGAAACAAGACCACACACTTTGTGCATTCGGAATCGAAGGCAGGGCGTCCCTCGCTGCATTTGCTACGATTGCCATTTGCTACTTCTGCAGAAGCGGCGGCGGCGGCGACGACGACGACGACGACGACGACGACGACGAATAACGCGAAAGGCTCTGAGATATGTGAGAAATACATCTATAAAATGTAATTCAGACTGCCTCGTCCCACCTTATGCTGTACCGCTTTGGCAAATGCTTTATCTGCGCCATTCGCCTTAATCGCATCTGAGAGTGATTCTTAAAAAAACGCCTGTCGCTAATTGTTCGTCATCACAGGTACTGTTTGCTATACGGCCACGACGCGCAACTGATTTCCAAAATTCATCTTTCTCCTGTGAGGATGGAACTTACGACCCCTGGTTTATTAGACCAGTGCTCTACCACTGAGCTAAAGAGGCGCGGCCTAGCGGTACTCTTGGGTACTTCGTCCTTACGGTCGTCTGCATCATCAGACTTTAGCTGACAACACTTCATATTACCGGCTAATATTTGCAGCTATGGCGACAAATTACTGCTTGACTACACATCTGACACGTAACCGATGTGCTCTCCAAACAACAACACTTGCATTTCAGAACATGTCTTTCACACATGTCTACAAAATCACCTTCACCTTCAAATACAGCTTCCTTGCGACTGACAGAGACGTAGGCAAAGTTTAAAGTTGCTATTTCCATTAAATCTCGTTAATCAGAAAAACTTTAATTTACACTTGCAGCGGAACAAAATTCCGTTCCGCCCAGCGTCTGGCTCGAACCCACGACCCTGGGATTAAGAATCTGACGCTCTACCGACTGAGCTAGCCGGCTACCTCGGTGAATACCTGCCGGGTAGCACGTCACACAGTACTCGTTTGGGTTGGGTGGTCCCATACAGAATCTCTCCATGATGCCTAATGTTTTCCTAACGTCACACTCGTCACGTACTTCACTTTTATGTCATAATCATTTCTGAGAGGTAAAGAAATTGCATGACAACATGCAGAGCTAGTGGCGTCAAAATTAACGCACATACTTTATGTGACTCAAAAGCCGAACGAGTTACTTTCCGACGTTGTTTTAGATGTGCAAGTGATAGTCAAAACTCGCTGTGTCGGCACTCTGCCGACCATTTCGCTAGTTAACACCGGTCTTGTTGTGTGTGTTTCAAGCTCAAGAGCATCTCCAAGCAAAAAATGGTCAACAGCAACATTCAGACGGTTTCGTACTGCTCAATTGCTACATTAAAACGTTATGTTTCTTTTTCAGAACTGGAAAAACACAAGCGTGACAGCATTCGAACCTGTAATCTTCAGATCCGAAGTCCGACGCCTTATCCATTAGGCCACACGGTCACTGACGACCAACATTTACATGTATACGACTCATCTCGAAACGCTCACACCCCTGAGGATTTGTGTTTTCGTTCTACACAGCCGCTGCCCCTTGCTCTTTCCCACCCATTCGTTACATTCAACCTCTGACGAGACCGACCAAATATAGACTGTGAAACAAGACCACACACTTTGTGCATTCGGAATCGAAGGCAGGGCGTCCCTCGCCGCATTTGCTACGATTGCCATTTGCTACTTCTGCAGAAGCGGCGGCGGCGACGACGACGACGACGACGACGACGACGACGACGACGACGACGACGAATATCGCGAGAGGCTCTGAGATATGTGAGAAATACATCTATAAAATGTAATTCAGACTGCCTCGTCCCACCTTATGCTGTACCGCTTTGGCAAATGCTTTATCTGCGCCATTCGCCTTAATCGCATCTGAGAGTGATTCTTAAAAAAACGCCTGTCGCTAATTGTTCGTCATCACAGGTACTGTTTGCTATACGGCCACGACGCGCAACTGATTTCCAAAATTCATCTTTCTCCTGTGAGGATGGAACTTACGACCGCTGGTTTATTAGACCAGTGCTCTACCACTGAGCTAAAGAGGCGCGGCCTAGCGGTACTCTTAGGTACTTCGTCCTTACGGTCGTCTGCATCATCAGACTTTAGCTGACAACACTTCATATTACCGGCTAATATTTGCAGCTATGGCGACAAATTACTGCTTGACTACACATCTGACACGTAACCGATGTGCTCTCCAAACAACAACACTTGCATTTCAGAACATGTCTTTCACACATGTCTACAAAATCACCTTCACCTTCAAATACAGCTTCCTTGCGACTGACAGAGACGTAGGCAAAGTTTAAAGTTGCTATTTCCATTAAATCTCGTTAATCAGAAAAACGGTAATTTACACTTGCAGCGGAACAAAATTCCGTTCCGCCCAGCGTCTGGCTCGAACCCACGACCCTGGGATTAAGAGTCTGACATTCTACCGACTGAGCTAGCCGGCTACCTCGGTAAATACCTGCTGGGTAGCACGTCACACAGTACTCGTTTGGGTTGGGTGGTCCCATACAGAATCTCTCCATGATGCCTAATGTTTTCCTAACGTCACACTCGTCACGTACTTCACTTTTATGTCATAATCATTTCTGAGAGGTAAAGAAATTGCATGACAACATGCAGAGCTAGTGGCGTCAAAATTAACGCACATACTTTATGTGACTCAAAAGCCGAACGAGTTACTTTCCGACGTTGTTTTAGATGTGCAAGTGATAGTCAAAACTCGCTGTGTCGGCACTCTGCCGACCATTTCGCTAGTTAACACCGGTCTTGTTGTGTGTGTTTCAAGCTCAAGAGCATCTCCAAGCAAAAAATGGTCAACAGCAACATTCAGACGGTTTCGTACTGCTCAATTGCTACATTAAAACGTTATGTTTCTTTTTCAGAACTGGAAAAACACAAGCGTGACAGCATTCGAACCTGTAATCTTCAGATCCGAAGTCCGACGCCTTATCCATTAGGCCACACGGTCACTGACGACCAACATTTACATGTATACGACTCATCTCGAAACGCTCACACCCCTGAGGATTTGTGTTTTCGTTCTACACAGCCGCTGCCCCTTGCTCTTTCCCACCCATTCGTTACATTCAACCTCTGACGAGACCGACCAAATATAGACTGTGAAACAAGACCACACACTTTGTGCATTCGGAATCGAAGGCAGGGCGTCCCTCGCCGCATTTGCTACGATTGCCATTTGCTACTTCTGCAGAAGCGGCGGCGGCGGCGACGACGACGACGACGACGACGACGACGACGACGACGACGAATAACGCGAAAGGCTCTGAGATATGTGAGAAATACATCTATAAAATGTAATTCAGACTGCCTCGTCCCACCTTATGCTGTACCGCTTTGGCAAATGCTTTATCTGCGCCATTCGCCTTAATCGCATCTGAGAGTGATTCTTAAAAAAACGCCTGTCGCTAATTATTCGTCATCACAGGTACTGTTTGCTATACGGCCACGACGCGCAACTGATTTCCAAAATTCATCTTTCTCCTGTGAGGATGGAACTTACGACCCCTGGTTTATTAGACCAGTGCTCTACCACTGAGCTAAAGAGGCGCGGCCTAGCGGTACTCTTGGGTACTTCGTCCTTACGGTCGTCTGCATCATCAGACTTTAGCTGACAACACTTCATATTACCGGCTAATATTTGCAGCTATGGCGACAAATTACTGCTTGACTACACATCTGACACGTAACCGATGTGCTCTCCAAACAACAACACTTGCATTTCAGAACATGTCTTTCACACATGTCTACAAAATCACCTTCACCTTCAAATACAGCTTCCTTGCGACTGACAGAGACGTAGGCAAAGTTTAAAGTTGCTATTTCCATTAAATCTCGTTAATCAGAAAAACGGTAATTTACACTTGCAGCGGAACAAAATTCCGTTCCGCCCAGCGTCTGGCTCGAACCCACGACACTGGGATTAAGACTCTGACGCTCTACCGACTCAGCTAGCCGGCTACCTCGGTGAATACCTGCCGGGTAGCACGTCACACAGTACTCGTTTGGGTTGGGTGGTCCCATACAGAATCTCTCCATGATGCCTAATGTTTTCCTAACGTCACACTCGTCACGTACTTCACTTTTATGTCATAATCATTTCTGAGAGGTAAAGAAATTGCATGACAACATGCAGAGCTAGTGGCGTCAAAATTAACGCACATACTTTATGTGACTCAAAAGCCGAACGAGTTACTTTCCGACGTTGTTTTAGATGTGCAAGTGATAGTCAAAACTCGCTGTGTCGGCACTCTGCCGACCATTTCGCTAGTTAACACCGGTCTTGTTGTGTGTGTTTCAAGCTCAAGAGCATCTCCAAGCAAAAAATGGTCAACAGCAACATTCAGACGGTTTCGTACTGCTCAATTGCTACATTAAAACGTTATGTTTCTTTTTCAGAACTGGAAAAACACAAGCGTGACAGCATTCGAACCTGTAATCTTCAGATCCGAAGTCCGACGCCTTATCCATTAGGCTACACGGTCACTGACGACCAACATTTACATGTATACGACTCATCTCGAAACGCTCACACCCCTGAGGATTTGTGTTTTCGTTCTACACAGCCGCTGCCCCTTGCTCTTTCCCACCCATTCGTTACATTCAACCTCTGACGAGACCGACCAAATATAGACTGTGAAACAAGACCACACACTTTGTGCATTCGGAATCGAAGGCAGGGCGTCCCTCGCCGCATTTGCTACGATTGCCATTTGCTACTTCTGCAGAAGCGGCGGCGGCGACGACGACGACGACGACGACGACGACGACGACGACGACGAATATCGCGAGAGGCTCTGAGATATGTGAGAAATACATCTATAAAATGTAATTCAGACTGCCTCGTCCCACCTTATGCTGTACCGCTTTGGCAAATGCTTTATCTGCGCCATTCGCCTTAATCGCATCTGAGAGTGATTCTTAAAAAAACGCCTGTCGCTAATTGTTCGTCATCACAGGTACTGTTTGCTATACAGCCACGACGCGCAACTGATTTCCAAAATTCATCTTTCTCCTGTGAGGATGGAACTTACGACCGCTGGTTTATTAGACCAGTGCTCCACCACTGAGCTAAAGAGGCGCGGCCTAGCGGTACTCTTAGGTACTTCGTCCTTACGGTCGTCTGCATCATCAGACTTTAGCTGACAACACTTCATATTACCGGCTAATATTTGCAGCTATGGCGACAAATTACTGCTTGACTACACATCTGACACGTAACCGATGTGCTCTCCAAACAACAACACTTGCATTTCAGAACATGTCTTTCACACATGTCTACAAAATCACCTTCACCTTCAAATACAGCTTCCTTGCGACTGACAGAGACGTAGGCAAAGTTTTAAGTTGCTATTTCCATTAAATCTCGTTAATCAGAAAAACGGTAATTTACACTTGCAGCGGAACAAAATTCCGTTCCGCCCAGCGTCTGGCTCGAACCCACGACCCTGGGATTAAGAGTCTGACGTTCTACCGACTGAGCTAGCCGGCTACCTCGGTAAATACCTGCTGGGTAGCACGTCACACAGTACTCGTTTGGGTTGGGTGGTCCCATACAGAATCTCTCCATGATGCCTAATGTTTTCCTAACGTCACACTCGTCACGTACTTCACTTTTATGTCATAATCATTTCTGAGAGGTAAAGAAATTGCATGACAACATGCAGAGCTAGTGGCGTCAAAATTAACGCACATACTTTATGTGACTCAAAAGCCGAACGAGTTACTTTCCGACGTTGTTTTAGATGTGCAAGTGATAGTCAAAACTCGCTGTGTCGGCACTCTGCCGACCATTTCGCTAGTTAACACCGGTCTTGTTGTGTGTGTTTCAAGCTCAAGAGCATCTCCAAGCAAAAAATGGTCAACAGCAACATTCAGACGGTTTCGTACTGCTCAATTGCTACATTAAAACGTTATGTTTCTTTTTCAGAACTGGAAAAACACAAGCGTGACAGCATTCGAACCTGTAATCTTCAGATCCGAAGTCCGACGCCTTATCCATTAGGCCACACGGTCACTGACGACCAACATTTACATGTATACGACTCATCTCGAAACGCTCACACCCCTGAGGATTTGTGTTTTCGTTCTACACAGCCGCTGCCCCTTGCTCTTTCCCACCCATTCGTTACATTCAACCTCTGACGAGACCGACCAAATATAGACTGTGAAACAAGACCACACACTTTGTGCATTCGGAATCGAAGGCAGGGCGTCCCTCGCCGCATTTGCTACGATTGCCATTTGCTACTTCTGCAGAAGCGGCGGCGGCGACGACGACGACGACGACGACGACGACGACGAATATCGCGAGAGGCTCTGAGATATGTGAGAAATACATCTATAAAATGTAATTCAGACTGCCTCGTCCCACCTTATGCTGTACCGCTTTGGCAAATGCTTTATCTGCGCCATTCGCCTTAATCGCATCTGAGAGTGATTCTTAAAAAAACGCCTGTCGCTAATTGTTCGTCATCACAGGTACTGTTTGCTATACGGCCACGACGCGCAACTGATTTCCAAAATTCATCTTTCTCCTGTGAGGATGGAACTTACGACCCCTGATTTATTAGACCAGTGCTCTACCACTGAGCTAAAGAGGCGCGGCCTAGCGGTACTCTTGGGTACTTCGTCCTTACGGTCGTCTGCATCATCAGACTTTAGCTGACAACACTTCATATTACCGGCTAATATTTGCAGCTATGGCGACAAATTACTGCTTGACTACACATCTGACACGTAACCGATGTGCTCTCCAAACAACAACACTTGCATTTCAGAACATGTCTTTCACACATGTCTACAAAATCACCTTCACCTTCAAATACAGCTTCCTTGCGACTGACAGAGACGTAGGCAAAGTTTAAAGTTGCTATTTCCATTAAATCTCGTTAATCAGAAAAACGGTAATTTACACTTGCAGCGGAACAAAATTCCGTTCCGCCCAGCGTCTGGCTCGAACCCACGACCCTGGGATTAAGAGTCTGACGCTCTACCGACTGAGCTAGCCGGCTACCTCGGTGAATACCTGCCGGGTAGCACGTCACACAGTACTCGTTTGGGTTGGGTGGTCCCATACAGAATCTCTCCATGATGCCTAATGTTTTCCTAACGTCACACTCGTCACGTACTTCACTTTTATGTCATAATCATTTCTGAGAGGTAAAGAAATTGCATGACAACATGCAGAGCTAGTGGCGTCAAAATTAACGCACATACTTTATGTGACTCAAAAGCCGAACGAGTTACTTTCCGACGTTGTTTTAGATGTGCAAGTGATAGTCAAAACTCGCTGTGTCGGCACTCTGCCGACCATTTCGCTAGTTAACACCGGTCTTGTTGTGTGTGTTTCAAGCTCAAGAGCATCTCCAAGCAAAAAATGGTCAACAGCAACATTCAGACGGTTTCGTACTGCTCAATTGCTACATTAAAACGTTATGTTTCTTTTTCAGAACTGGAAAAACACAAGCGTGACAGCATTGTAACCTGTAATCTTCAGATCCGAAGTCCGACGCCTTATCCATTAGGCCACACGGTCACTGACGACCAACATTTACATGTATACGACTCATCTCGAAACGCTCACACCCCTGAGGATTTGTGTTTTCGTTCTACACAGCCGCTGCCCCTTGCTCTTTCCCACCCATTCGTTACATTCAACCTCTGACGAGACCGACCAAATATAGACTGTGAAACAAGACCACACACTTTGTGCATTCGGAATCGAAGGCAGGGCGTCCCTCGCCGCATTTGCTACGATTGCCATTTGCTACTTCTGCAGAAGCGGCGGCGGCGGCGACGACGACGACGACGACGACGACGACGACGACGAATATCGCGAGAGGCTCTGAGATATGTGAGAAATACATCTATAAAATGTAATTCAGACTGCCTCGTCCCACATTATGCTGTACCGCTTTGGCAAATGCTTTATCTGCGCCATTCGCCTTAATCGCATCTGAGAGTGATTCTTAAAAAAACGCCTGTCGCTAATTGTTCGTCATCACAGGTACTGTTTGCTATACGGCCACGACGCGCAACTGATTTCCAAAATTCATCTTTCTCCTGTGAGGATGGAACTTACGACCGCTGGTTTATTAGACCAGTGCTCTACCACTGAGCTAAAGAGGCGCGGCCTAGCGGTACTCTTGGGTACTTCGTCCTTACGGTCGTCTGCATCATCAGACTTTAGCTGACAACACTTCATATTACCGGCTAATATTTGCAGCTATGGCGACAAATTACTGCTTGACTACACATCTGACACGTAACCGATGTGCTCTCCAAACAACAACACTTGCATTTCAGAACATGTCTTTCACACATGTCTACAAAATCACCTTCACCTTCAAATACAGCTTCCTTGCGACTGACAGAGACGTAGGCAAAGTTTAAAGTTGCTATTTCCATTAAATCTCGTTAATCAGAAAAACGGTAATTTACACTTGCAGCGGAACAAAATTCCGTTCCGCCCAGCGTCTGGCTCGAACCCACGACCCTGGGATTAAGAGTCTGACGTTCTACCGACTGAGCTAGCCGGCTACCTCGGTGAATACCTGCCGGGTAGCACGTCACACAGTACTCGTTTGGGTTGGGTGGTCCCATACAGAATCTCTCCATGATGCCTAATGTTTTCCTAACGTCACACTCGTCACGTACTTCACTTTTATGTCATAATCATTTCTGAGAGGTAAAGAAATTGCATGACAACATGCAGAGCTAGTGGCGTCAAAATTAACGCACATACTTTATGTGACTCAAAAGCCGAACGAGTTACTTTCCGACGTTGTTTTAGATGTGCAAGTGATAGTCAAAACTCGCTGTGTCGGCACTCTGCCGACCATTTCGCTAGTTAACACCGGTCTTGTTGTGTGTGTTTCAAGCTCAAGAGCATCTCCAAGCAAAAAATGGTCAACAGCAACATTCAGACGGTTTCGTACTGCTCAATTGCTACATTAAAACGTTATGTTTCTTTTTCAGAACTGGAAAAACACAAGCGTGACAGCATTCGAACCTGTAATCTTCAGATCCGAAGTCCGACGCCTTATCCTTTAGGCCACACGGTCACTGACGACCAACATTTACATGTATACGACTCATCTCGAAACGCTCACACCCCTGAGGATTTCTGTTTTCGTTCTACACAGCCGCTGCCCCTTGCTCTTTCCCACCCATTCGTTACATTCAACCTCTGACGAGACCGACCAAATATAGACTGTGAAACAAGACCACACACTTTGTGCATTCGGAATCGAAGGCAGGGCGTCCCTCGCCGCATTTGCTACGATTGCCATTTGCTACTTCTGCAGAAGCGGCGGCGGCGGCGACGACGACGACGACGACGACGACGACGACGAATAACGCGAAAGGCTCTGAGATATGTGAGAAATACATCTATAAAATGTAATTCAGACTGCCTCGTCCCACCTTATGCTGTACCGCTTTGGCAAATGCTTTATCTGCGCCATTCGCCTTAATCGCATCTGAGAGTGATTCTTAAAAAAACGCCTGTCGCTAATTGTTCGTCATCACAGGTACTGTTTGCTATACGGCCACGACGCGCAACTGATTTCCAAAATTCATCTTTCTCCTGTGAGGATGGAACTTACGACCCCTGGTTTATTAGACCAGTGCTCTACCACTGAGCTAAAGAGGCGCGGCCTAGCGGTACTCTTGGGTACTTCGTCCTTACGGTCGTCTGCATCATCAGACTTTAGCTGACAACACTTCATATTACCGGCTAATATTTGCAGCTATGGCGACAAATTACTGCTTGACTACACATCTGACACGTAACCGATGTGCTCTCCAAACAACAACACTTGCATTTCAGAACATGTCTTTCACACATGTCTACAAAATCACCTTCACCTTCAAATACAGCTTCCTTGCGACTGACAGAGACGTAGGCAAAGTTTAAAGTTGCTATTTCCATTAAATCTCGTTAATCAGAAAAACTTTAATTTACACTTGCAGCGGAACAAAATTCCGTTCCGCCCAGCGTCTGGCTCGAACCCACGACCCTGGGATTAAGAATCTGACGCTCTACCGACTGAGCTAGCCGGCTACCTCGGTGAATACCTGCCGGGTAGCACGTCACACAGTACTCGTTTGGGTTGGGTGGTCCCATACAGAATCTCTCCATGATGCCTAATGTTTTCCTAACGTCACACTCGTCACGTACTTCACTTTTATGTCATAATCATTTCTGAGAGGTAAAGAAATTGCATGACAACATGCAGAGCTAGTGGCGTCAAAATTAACGCACATACTTTATGTGACTCAAAAGCCGAACGAGTTACTTTCCGACGTTGTTTTAGATGTGCAAGTGATAGTCAAAACTCGCTGTGTCGGCACTCTGCCGACCATTTCGCTAGTTAACACCGGTCTTGTTGTGTGTGTTTCAAGCTCAAGAGCATCTCCAAGCAAAAAATGGTCAACAGCAACATTCAGACGGTTTCGTACTGCTCAATTGCTACATTAAAACGTTATGTTTCTTTTTCAGAACTGGAAAAACACAAGCGTGACAGCATTCGAACCTGTAATCTTCAGATCCGAAGTCCGACGCCTTATCCATTAGGCCACACGGTCACTGACGACCAACATTTACATGTATACGACTCATCTCGAAACGCTCACACCCCTGAGGATTTGTGTTTTCGTTCTACACAGCCGCTGCCCCTTGCTCTTTCCCACCCATTCGTTACATTCAACCTCTGACGAGACCGACCAAATATAGACTGTGAAACAAGACCACACACTTTGTGCATTCGGAATCGAAGGCAGGGCGTCCCTCGCCGCATTTGCTACGATTGCCATTTGCTACTTCTGCAGAAGCGGCGGCGGCGACGACGACGACGACGACGACGACGACGACGACGACGACGACGACGACGAATATCGCGAGAGGCTCTGAGATATGTGAGAAATACATCTATAAAATGTAATTCAGACTGCCTCGTCCCACCTTATGCTGTACCGCTTTGGCAAATGCTTTATCTGCGCCATTCGCCTTAATCGCATCTGAGAGTGATTCTTAAAAAAACGCCTGTCGCTAATTGTTCGTCATCACAGGTACTGTTTGCTATACGGCCACGACGCGCAACTGATTTCCAAAATTCATCTTTCTCCTGTGAGGATGGAACTTACGACCGCTGGTTTATTAGACCAGTGCTCTACCACTGAGCTAAAGAGGCGCGGCCTAGCGGTACTCTTAGGTACTTCGTCCTTACGGTCGTCTGCATCATCAGACTTTAGCTGACAACACTTCATATTACCGGCTAATATTTGCAGCTATGGCGACAAATTACTGCTTGACTACACATCTGACACGTAACCGATGTGCTCTCCAAACAACAACACTTGCATTTCAGAACATGTCTTTCACACATGTCTACAAAATCACCTTCACCTTCAAATACAGCTTCCTTGCGACTGACAGAGACGTAGGCAAAGTTTAAAGTTGCTATTTCCATTAAATCTCGTTAATCAGAAAAACGGTAATTTACACTTGCAGCGGAACAAAATTCCGTTCCGCCCAGCGTCTGGCTCGAACCCACGACCCTGGGATTAAGAGTCTGACATTCTACCGACTGAGCTAGCCGGCTACCTCGGTATATACCTGCTGGGTAGCACGTCACACAGTACTCGTTTGGGTTGGGTGGTCCCATACAGAATCTCTCCATGATGCCTAATGTTTTCCTAACGTCACACTCGTCACGTACTTCACTTTTATGTCATAATCATTTCTGAGAGGTAAAGAAATTGCATGACAACATGCAGAGCTAGTGGCGTCAAAATTAACGCACATACTTTATGTGACTCAAAAGCCGAACGAGTTACTTTCCGACGTTGTTTTAGATGTGCAAGTGATAGTCAAAACTCGCTGTGTCGGCACTCTGCCGACCATTTCGCTAGTTAACACCGGTCTTGTTGTGTGTGTTTCAAGCTCAAGAGCATCTCCAAGCAAAAAATGGTCAACAGCAACATTCAGACGGTTTCGTACTGCTCAATTGCTACATTAAAACGTTGTGTTTCTTTTTCAGAACTGGAAAAACACAAGCGTGACAGCATTCGAACCTGTAATCTTCAGATCCGAAGTCCGACGCCTTATCCATTAGGCCACACGGTCACTGACGACCAACATTTACATGTATACGACTCATCTCGAAACGCTCACACCCCTGAGGATTTGTGTTTTCGTTCTACACAGCCGCTGCCCCTTGCTCTTTCCCACCCATTCGTTACATTCAACCTCTGACGAGACCGACCAAATATAGACTGTGAAACAAGACCACACACTTTGTGCATTCGGAATCGAAGGCAGGGCGTCCCTCGCCGCATTTGCTACGATTGCCATTTGCTACTTCTGCAGAAGCGGCGGCGGCGGCGACGACGACGACGACGACGACGACGACGACGACGACGACGACGACGAATAACGCGAAAGGCTCTGAGATATGTGAGAAATACATCTATAAAATGTAATTCAGACTGCCTCGTCCCACCTTATGCTGTACCGCTTTGGCAAATGCTTTATCTGCGCCATTCGCCTTAATCGCATCTGAGAGTGATTCTTAAAAAAACGCCTGTCGCTAATTGTTCGTCATCACAGGTACTGTTTGCTATACGGCCACGACGCGCAACTGATTTCCAAAATTCATCTTTCTCCTGTGAGGATGGAACTTACGACCCCTGGTTTATTAGACCAGTGCTCTACCACTGAGCTAAAGAGGCGCGGCCTAGCGGTACTCTTGGGTACTTCGTCCTTACGGTCGTCTGCATCATCAGACTTTAGCTGACAACACTTCATATTACCGGCTAATATTTGCAGCTATGGCGACAAATTACTGCTTGACTACACATCTGACACGTAACCGATGTGCTCTCCAAACAACAACACTTGCATTTCAGAACATGTCTTTCACACATGTCTACAAAATCACCTTCACCTTCAAATACAGCTTCCTTGCGACTGACAGAGACGTAGGCAAAGTTTAAAGTTGCTATTTCCATTAAATCTCGTTAATCAGAAAAACGGTAATTTACACTTGCAGCGGAACAAAATTCCGTTCCGCCCAGCGTCTGGCTCGAACCCACGACACTGGGATTAAGACTCTGACGCTCTACCGACTCAGCTAGCCGGCTACCTCGGTGAATACCTGCCGGGTAGCACGTCACACAGTACTCGTTTGGGTTGGGTGGTCCCATACAGAATCTCTCCATGATGCCTAATGTTTTCCTAACGTCACACTCGTCACGTACTTCACTTTTATGTCATAATCATTTCTGAGAGGTAAAGAAATTGCATGACAACATGCAGAGCTAGTGGCGTCAAAATTAACGCACATACTTTATGTGACTCAAAAGCCGAACGAGTTACTTTCCGACGTTGTTTTAGATGTGCAAGTGATAGTCAAAACTCGCTGTGTCGGCACTCTGCCGACCATTTCGCTAGTTAACACCGGTCTTGTTGTGTGTGTTTCAAGCTCAAGAGCATCTCCAAGCAAAAAATGGTCAACAGCAACATTCAGACGGTTTCGTACTGCTCAATTGCTACATTAAAACGTTATGTTTCTTTTTCAGAACTGGAAAAACACAAGCGTGACAGCATTCGAACCTGTAATCTTCAGATCCGAAGTCCGACGCCTTATCCATTAGGCCACACGGTCACTGACGACCAACATTTACATGTATACGACTCATCTCGAAACGCTCACACCCCTGAGGATTTGTGTTTTCGTTCTACACAGCCGCTGCCCCTTGCTCTTTCCCACCCATTCGTTACATTCAACCTCTGACGAGACCGACCAAATATAGACTGTGAAACAAGACCACACACTTTGTGCATTCGGAATCGAAGGCAGGGCGTCCCTCGCCGCATTTGCTACGATTGCCATTTGCTACTTCTGCAGAAGCGGCGGCGGCGACGACGACGACGACGACGACGACGACGACGACGACGACGAATATCGCGAGAGGCTCTGAGATATGTGAGAAATACATCTATAAAATGTAATTCAGACTGCCTCGTCCCACCTTATGCTGTACCGCTTTGGCAAATGCTTTATCTGCGCCATTCGCCTTAATCGCATCTGAGAGTGATTCTTAAAAAAACGCCTGTCGCTAATTGTTCGTCATCACAGGTACTGTTTGCTATACAGCCACGACGCGCAACTGATTTCCAAAATTCATCTTTCTCCTGTGAGGATGGAACTTACGACCGCTGGTTTATTAGACCAGTGCTCCACCACTGAGCTAAAGAGGCGCGGCCTAGCGGTACTCTTAGGTACTTCGTCCTTACGGTCGTCTGCATCATCAGACTTTAGCTGACAACACTTCATATTACCGGCTAATATTTGCAGCTATGGCGACAAATTACTGCTTGACTACACATCTGACACGTAACCGATGTGCTCTCCAAACAACAACACTTGCATTTCAGAACATGTCTTTCACACATGTCTACAAAATCACCTTCACCTTCAAATACAGCTTCCTTGCGACTGACAGAGACGTAGGCAAAGTTTTAAGTTGCTATTTCCATTAAATCTCGTTAATCAGAAAAACGGTAATTTACACTTGCAGCGGAACAAAATTCCGTTCCGCCCAGCGTCTGGCTCGAACCCACGACCCTGGGATTAAGAGTCTGACGTTCTACCGACTGAGCTAGCCGGCTACCTCGTTAAATACCTGCTGGGTAGCACGTCACACAGTACTCGTTTGGGTTGGGTGGTCCCATACAGAATCTCTCCATGATGCCTAATGTTTTCCTAACGTCACACTCGTCACGTACTTCACTTTTATGTCATAATCATTTCTGAGAGGTAAAGAAATTGCATGACAACATGCAGAGCTAGTGGCGTCAAAATTAACGCACATACTTTATGTGACTCAAAAGCCGAACGAGTTACTTTCCGACGTTGTTTTAGATGTGCAAGTGATAGTCAAAACTCGCTGTGTCGGCACTCTGCCGACCATTTCGCTAGTTAACACCGGTCTTGTTGTGTGTGTTTCAAGCTCAAGAGCATCTCCAAGCAAAAAATGGTCAACAGCAACATTCAGACGGTTTCGTACTGCTCAATTGCTACATTAAAACGTTATGTTTCTTTTTCAGAACTGGAAAAACACAAGCGTGACAGCATTCGAACCTGTAATCTTCAGATCCGAAGTCCGACGCCTTATCCATTAGGCCACACGGTCACTGACGACCAACATTTACATGTATACGACTCATCTCGAAACGCTCACACCCCTGAGGATTTGTGTTTTCGTTCTACACAGCCGCTGCCCCTTGCTCTTTCCCACCCATTCGTTACATTCAACCTCTGACGAGACCGACCAAATATAGACTGTGAAACAAGACCACACACTTTGTGCATTCGGAATCGAAGGCAGGGCGTCCCTCGCCGCATTTGCTACGATTGCCATTTGCTACTTCTGCAGAAGCGGCGGCGACGACGACGACGACGACGACGACGACGACGACGAATAACGCGAAAGGCTCTGAGATATGTGAGAAATACATCTATAAAATGTAATTCAGACTGCCTCGTCCCACCTTATGCTGTACCGCTTTGGCAAATGCTTTATCTGCGCCATTCGCCTTAATCGCATCTGAGAGTGATTCTTAAAAAAACGCCTGTCGCTAATTGTTCGTCATCACAGGTACTGTTTGCTATACGGCCACGACGCGCAACTGATTTCCAAAATTCATCTTTCTCCTGTGAGGATGGAACTTACGACCCCTGGTTTATTAGACCAGTGCTCTACCACTGAGCTAAAGAGGCGCGGCCTAGCGGTACTCTTGGGTACTTCGTCCTTACGGTCGTCTGCATCATCAGACTTTAGCTGACAACACTTCATATTACCGGCTAATATTTGCAGCTATGGCGACAAATTACTGCTTGACTACACATCTGACACGTAACCGATGTGCTCTCCAAACAACAACACTTGCATTTCAGAACATGTCTTTCACACATGTCTACAAAATCACCTTCACCTTCAAATACAGCTTCCTTGCGACTGACAGAGACGTAGGCAAAGTTTAAAGTTGCTATTTCCATTAAATCTCGTTAATCAGAAAAACGGTAATTTACACTTGCAGCGGAACAAAATTCCGTTCCGCCCAGCGTCTGGCTCGAACCCACGACCCTGGGATTAAGAGTCTGACGCTCTACCGACTGAGCTAGCCGGCTACCTCGGTGAATACCTGCCGGGTAGCACGTCACACAGTACTCGTTTGGGTTGGGTGGTCCCATACAGAATCTCTCCATGATGCCTAATGTTTTCCTAACGTCACACTCGTCACGTACTTCACTTTTATGTCATAATCATTTCTGAGAGGTAAAGAAATTGCATGACAACATGCAGAGCTAGTGGCGTCAAAATTAACGCACATACTTTATGTGACTCAAAAGCCGAACGAGTTACTTTCCGACGTTGTTTTAGATGTGCAAGTGATAGTCAAAACTCGCTGTGTCGGCACTCTGCCGACCATTTCGCTAGTTAACACCGGTCTTGTTGTGTGTGTTTCAAGCTCAAGAGCATCTCCAAGCAAAAAATGGTCAACAGCAACATTCAGACGGTTTCGTACTGCTCAATTGCTACATTAAAACGTTATGTTTCTTTTTCAGAACTGGAAAAACACAAGCGTGACAGCATTCGAACCTGTAATCTTCAGATCCGAAGTCCGACGCCTTATCCATTAGGCCACACGGTCACTGACGACCAACATTTACATGTATACGACTCATCTCGAAACGCTCACACCCCTGAGGATTTGTGTTTTCGTTCTACACAGCCGCTGCCCCTTGCTCTTTCCCACCCATTCGTTACATTCAACCTCTGACGAGACCGACCAAATATAGACTGTGAAACAAGACCACACACTTTGTGCATTCGGAATCGAAGGCAGGGCGTCCCTCGCCGCATTTGCTACGATTGCCATTTGCTACTTCTGCAGAAGCGGCGGCGGCGACGACGACGACGAATATCGCGAGAGGCTCTGAGATATGTGAGAAATACATCTATAAAATGTAATTCAGACTGCCTCGTCCCACCTTATGCTGTACCGCTTTGGCAAATGCTTTATCTGCGCCATTCGCCTTAATCGCATCTGAGAGTGATTCTTAAAAAAACGCCTGTCGCTAATTGTTCGTCATCACAGGTACTGTTTGCTATACGGCCACGACGCGCAACTGATTTCCAAAATTCATCTTTCTCCTGTGAGGATGGAACTTACGACCGCTGGTTTATTAGACCAGTGCTCTACCACTGAGCTAAAGAGGCGCGGCCTAGCGGTACTCTTAGGTACTTCGTCCTTACGGTCGTCTGCATCATCAGACTTTAGCTGACAACACTTCATATTACCGGCTAATATTTGCAGCTATGGCGACAAATTACTGCTTGACTACACATCTGACACGTAACCGATGTGCTCTCCAAACAACAACACTTGCATTTCAGAACATGTCTTTCACACATGTCTACAAAATCACCTTCACCTTCAAATACAGCTTCCTTGCGACTGACAGAGACGTAGGCAAAGTTTTAAGTTGCTATTTCCATTAAATCTCGTTAATCAGAAAAACGGTAATTTACACTTGCAGCGGAACAAAATTCCGTTCCGCCCAGCGTCTGGCTCGAACCCACGACCCTGGGATTAAGAGTCTGACGTTCTACCGACTTAGCTAGCCGGCTACCTCGGTAAATACCTGCTGGGTAGCACGTCACACAGTACTCGTTTGGGTTGGGTGGTCCCATACAGAATCTCTCCATGATGCCTAATGTTTTCCTAACGTCACACTCGTCACGTACTTCACTTTTATGTCATAATCATTTCTGAGAGGTAAAGAAATTGCATGACAACATGCAGAGCTAGTGGCGTCAAAATTAACGCACATACTTTATGTGACTCAAAAGCCGAACGAGTTACTTTCCGATGTTGTTTTAGATGTGCAAGTGATAGTCAAAACTCGCTGTGTCGGCACTCTGCCGACCATTTCGCTAGTTAACACCGGTCTTGTTGTGTGTGTTTCAAGCTCAAGAGCATCTCCAAGCAAAAAATGGTCAACAGCAACATTCAGACGGTTTCGTACTGCTCAATTGCTACATTAAAACGTTATGTTTCTTTTTCAGAACTGGAAAAACACAAGCGTGACAGCATTCGAACCTGTAATCTTCAGATCCGAAGTCCGACGCCTTATCCATTAGGCCACACGGTCACTGACGACCAACATTTACATGTATACGACTCATCTCGAAACGCTCACACCCCTGAGGATTTGTGTTTTCGTTCTACACAGCCGCTGCCCCTTGCTCTTTCCCACCCATTCGTTACATTCAACCTCTGACGAGACCGACCAAATATAGACTGTGAAACAAGACCACACACTTTGTGCATTCGGAATCGAAGGCAGGGCGTCCCTCGCCGCATTTGCTACGGTTGCCATTTGCTACTTCTGCAGAAGCGGCGGCGGCGGCGACGACGACGACGACGACGACGACGACGACGACGAATAACGCGAAAGGCTCTGAGATATGTGAGAAATACATCTATAAAATGTAATTCAGACTGCCTCGTCCCACCTTATGCTGTACCGCTTTGGCAAATGCTTTATCTGCGCCATTCGCCTTAATCGCATCTGAGAGTGATTCTTAAAAAAACGCCTGTCGCTAATTGTTCGTCATCACAGGTACTGTTTGCTATACGGCCACGACGCGCAACTGATTTCCAAAATTCATCTTTCTCCTGTGAGGATGGAACTTACGACCCCTGGTTTATTAGACCAGTGCTCTACCACTGAGCTAAAGAGGCGCGGCCTAGCGGTACTCTTGGGTACTTCGTCCTTACGGTCGTCTGCATCATCAGACTTTAGCTGACAACACTTCATATTACCGGCTAATATTTGCAGCTATGGCGACAAATTACTGCTTGACTACACATCTGACACGTAACCGATGTGCTCTCCAAACAACAACACTTGCATTTCAGAACATGTCTTTCACACATGTCTACAAAATCACCTTCACCTTCAAATACAGCTTCCTTGCGACTGACAGAGACGTAGGCAAAGTTTAAAGTTGCTATTTCCATTAAATCTCGTTAATCAGAAAAACGGTAATTTACACTTGCAGCGGAACAAAATTCCGTTCCGCCCAGCGTCTGGCTCGAACCCACGACCCTGGGATTAAGAGTCTGACGCTCTACCGACTGAGCTAGCCGGCTACCTCGGTGAATACCTGCCGGGTAGCACGTCACACAGTACTCGTTTGGGTTGGGTGGTCCCATACAGAATCTCTCCATGATGCCTAATGTTTTCCTAACGTCACACTCGTCACGTACTTCACTTTTATGTCATAATCATTTCTGAGAGGTAAAGAAATTGCATGACAACATGCAGAGCTAGTGGCGTCAAAATTAACGCACATACTTTATGTGACTCAAAAGCCGAACGAGTTACTTTCCGACGTTGTTTTAGATGTGCAAGTGATAGTCAAAACTCGCTGTGTCGGCACTCTGCCGACCATTTCGCTAGTTAACACCGGTCTTGTTGTGTGTGTTTCAAGCTCAAGAGCATCTCCAAGCAAAAAATGGTCAACAGCAACATTCAGACGGTTTCGTACTGCTCAATTGCTACATTAAAACGTTATGTTTCTTTTTCAGAACTGGAAAAACACAAGCGTGACAGCATTCGAACCTGTAATCTTCAGATCCGAAATCCGACGCCTTATCCATTAGGCCACACGGTCACTGACGACCAACATTTACATGTATACGACTCATCTCGAAACGCTCACACCCCTGAGGATTTGTGTTTTCGTTCTACACAGCCGCTGCCCCTTGCTCTTTCCCACCCATTCGTTACATTCAACCTCTGACGAGACCGACCAAATATAGACTGTGAAACAAGACCACACACTTTGTGCATTCGGAATCGAAGGCAGGGCGTCCCTCGCCGCATTTGCTACGATTGCCATTTGCTACTTCTGCAGAAGCGGCGGCGGCGACGACGACGACGACGACGACGACGACGAATATCGCGAGAGGCTCTGAGATATGTGAGAAATACATCTATAAAATGTAATTCAGACTGCCTCGTCCCACCTTATGCTGTACCGCTTTGGCAAATGCTTTATCTGCGCCATTCGCCTTAATCGCATCTGAGAGTGATTCTTAAAAAAACGCCTGTCGCTAATTGTTCGTCATCACAGGTACTGTTTGCTATACGGCCACGACGCGCAACTGATTTCCAAAATTCATCTTTCTCCTGTGAGGATGGAACTTACGACCGCTGGTTTATTAGACCAGTGCTCTACCACTGAGCTAAAGAGGCGCGGCCTAGCGGTACTCTTAGGTACTTCGTCCTTACGGTCGTCTGCATCATCAGACTTTAGCTGACAACACTTCATATTACCGGCTAATATTTGCAGCTATGGCGACAAATTACTGCTTGACTACACATCTGACACGTAACCGATGTGCTCTCCAAACAACAACACTTGCATTTCAGAACATGTCTTTCACACATGTCTACAAAATCACCTTCACCTTCAAATACAGCTTCCTTGCGACTGACAGAGACGTAGGCAAAGTTTTAAGTTGCTATTTCCATTAAATCTCGTTAATCAGAAAAACGGTAATTTACACTTGCAGCGGAACAAAATTCCGTTCCGCCCAGCGTCTGGCTCGAACCCACGACCCTGGGATTAAGAGTCTGACGTTCTACCGACTGAGCTAGCCGGCTACCTCGGTAAATACCTGCTGGGTAGCACGTCACACAGTACTCGTTTGGGTTGGGTGGTCCCATACAGAATCTCTCCATGATGCCTAATGTTTTCCTAACGTCACACTCGTCACGTACTTCACTTTTATGTCATAATCATTTCTGAGAGGTAAAGAAATTGCATGACAACATGCAGAGCTAGTGGCGTCAAAATTAACGCACATACTTTATGTGACTCAAAAGCCGAACGAGTTACTTTCCGACGTTGTTTTAGATGTGCAAGTGATAGTCAAAACTCGCTGTGTCGGCACTCTGCCGACCATTTCGCTAGTTAACACCGGTCTTGTTGTGTGTGTTTCAAGCTCAAGAGCATCTCCAAGCAAAAAATGGTCAACAGCAACATTCAGACGGTTTCGTACTGCTCAATTGCTACATTAAAACGTTATGTTTCTTTTTCAGAACTGGAAAAACACAAGCGTGACAGCATTCGAACCTGTAATCTTCAGATCCGAAGTCCGACGCCTTATCCATTAGGCCACACGGTCACTGACGACCAACATTTACATGTATACGACTCATCTCGAAACGCTCACACCCCTGAGGATTTGTGTTTTCGTTCTACACAGCCGCTGCCCCTTGCTCTTTCCCACCCATTCGTTACATTCAACCTCTGACGAGACCGACCAAATATAGACTGTGAAACAAGACCACACACTTTGTGCATTCGGAATCGAAGGCAGGGCGTCCCTCGCCGCATTTGCTACGATTGCCATTTGCTACTTCTGCAGAAGCGGCGGCGGCGACGACGACGACGACGACGACGACGACGAATATCGCGAGAGGCTCTGAGATATGTGAGAAATACATCTATAAAATGTAATTCAGACTGCCTCGTCCCACCTTATGCTGTACCGCTTTGGCAAATGCTTTATCTGCGCCATTCGCCTTAATCGCATCTGAGAGTGATTCTTAAAAAAACGCCTGTCGCTAATTGTTCGTCATCACAGGTACTGTTTGCTATACGGCCACGACGCGCAACTGATTTCCAAAATTCATCTTTCTCCTGTGAGGATGGAACTTACGACCCCTGGTTTATTAGACCAGTGCTCTACCACTGAGCTAAAGAGGCGCGGCCTAGCGGTACTCTTGGGTACTTCGTCCTTACGGTCGTCTGCATCATCAGACTTTAGCTGACAACACTTCATATTACCGGCTAATATTTGCAGCTATGGCGACAAATTACTGCTTGACTACACATCTGACACGTAACCGATGTGCTCTCCAAACAACAACACTTGCATTTCAGAACATGTCTTTCACACATGTCTACAAAATCACCTTCACCTTCAAATACAGCTTCCTTGCGACTGACAGAGACGTAGGCAAAGTTTAAAGTTGCTATTTCCATTAAATCTCGTTAATCAGAAAAACGGTAATTTACACTTGCAGCGGAACAAAATTCCGTTCCGCCCAGCGTCTGGCTCGAACCCACGACCCTGGGATTAAGAGTCTGACGCTCTACCGACTGAGCTAGCCGGCTACCTCGGTGAATACCTGCCGGGTAGCACGTCACACAGTACTCGTTTGGGTTGGGTGGTCCCATACAGAATCTCTCCATGATGCCTAATGTTTTCCTAACGTCACACTCGTCACGTACTTCACTTTTATGTCATAATCATTTCTGAGAGGTAAAGAAATTGCATGACAACATGCAGAGCTAGTGGCGTCAAAATTAACGCACATACTTTATGTGACTCAAAAGCCGAACGAGTTACTTTCCGACGTTGTTTTAGATGTGCAAGTGATAGTCAAAACTCGCTGTGTCGGCACTCTGCCGACCATTTCGCTAGTTAACACCGGTCTTGTTGTGTGTGTTTCAAGCTCAAGAGCATCTCCAAGCAAAAAATGGTCAACAGCAACATTCAGACGGTTTCGTACTGCTCAATTGCTACATTAAAACGTTATGTTTCTTTTTCAGAACTGGAAAAACACAAGCGTGACAGCATTCGAACCTGTAATCTTCAGATCCGAAGTCCGACGCCTTATCCATTAGGCCACACGGTCACTGACGACCAACATTTACATGTATACGACTCATCTCGAAACGCTCACACCCCTGAGGATTTGTGTTTTCGTTCTACACAGCCGCTGCCCCTTGCTCTTTCCCACCCATTCGTTACATTCAACCTCTGACGAGACCGACCAAATATAGACTGTGAAACAAGACCACACACTTTGTGCATTCGGAATCGAAGGCAGGGCGTCCCTCGCCGCATTTGCTACGATTGCCATTTGCTACTTCTGCAGAAGCGGCGGCGGCGGCGACGACGACGACGACGACGACGACGACGAATATCGCGAGAGGCTCTGAGATATGTGAGAAATACATCTATAAAATGTAATTCAGACTGCCTCGTCCCACCTTATGCTGTACCGCTTTGGCAAATGCTTTATCTGCGCCATTCGCCTTAATCGCATCTGAGAGTGATTCTTAAAAAAACGCCTGTCGCTAATTGTTCGTCATCACAGGTACTGTTTGCTATACGGCCACGACGCGCAACTGATTTCCAAAATTCATCTTTCTCCTGTGAGGATGGAACTTACGACCGCTGGTTTATTAGACCAGTGCTCCACCACTGAGCTAAAGAGGCGCGGCCTAGCGGTACTCTTAGGTACTTCGTCCTTACGGTCGTCTGCATCATCAGACTTTAGCTGACAACACTTCATATTACCGGCTAATATTTGCAGCTATGGCGACAAATTACTGCTTGACTACACATCTGACACGTAACCGATGTGCTCTCCAAACAACAACACTTGCATTTCAGAACATGTCTTTCACACATGTCTACAAAATCACCTTCACCTTCAAATACAGCTTCCTTGCGACTGACAGAGACGTAGGCAAAGTTTTAAGTTGCTATTTCCATTAAATCTCGTTAATCAGAAAAACGGTAATTTACACTTGCAGCGGAACAAAATTCCGTTCCGCCCAGCGTCTGGCTCGAACCCACGATCCTGGGATTAAGAGTCTGACGTTCTACCGACTGAGCTAGCCGGCTACCTCGGTAAATACCTGCTGGGTAGCACGTCACACAGTACTCGTTTGGGTTGGGTGGTCCCATACAGAATCTCTCCATGATGCCTAATGTTTTCCTAACGTCACACTCGTCACGTACTTCACTTTTATGTCATAATCATTTCTGAGAGGTAAAGAAATTGCATGACAAGATGCAGAGCTAGTGGCGTCAAAATTAACGCACATACTTTATGTGACTCAAAAGCCGAACGAGTTACTTTCCGACGTTGTTTTAGATGTGCAAGTGATAGTCAAAACTCGCTGTGTCGGCACTCTGCCGACCATTTCGCTAGTTAACACCGGTCTTGTTGTGTGTGTTTCAAGCTCAAGAGCATCTCCAAGCAAAAAATGGTCAACAGCAACATTCAGACGGTTTCGTACTGCTCAATTGCTACATTAAAACGTTATGTTTCTTTTTCAGAACTGGAAAAACACAAGCGTGACAGCATTCGAACCTGTAATCTTCAGATCCGAAGTCCGACGCCTTATCCATTAGGCCACACGGTCACTGACGACCAACATTTACATGTATACGACTCATCTCGAAACGCTCACACCCCTGAGGATTTGTGTTTTCGTTCTACACAGCCGCTGCCCCTTGCTCTTTCCCACCCATTCGTTACATTCAACCTCTGACGAGACCGACCAAATATAGACTGTGAAACAAGACCACACACTTTGTGCATTCGGAATCGAAGGCAGGGCGTCCCTCGCCGCATTTGCTACGATTGCCATTTGCTACTTCTGCAGAAGCGGCGGCGGCGACGACGACGACGACGACGACGACGACGACGACGAATATCGCGAGAGGCTCTGAGATATGTGAGAAATACATCTATAAAATGTAATTCAGACTGCCTCGTCCCACCTTATGCTGTACCGCTTTGGCAAATGCTTTATCTGCGCCATTCGCCTTAATCGCATCTGAGAGTGATTCTTAAAAAAACGCCTGTCGCTAATTGTTCGTCATCACAGGTACTGTTTGCTATACGGCCACGACGCGCAACTGATTTCCAAAATTCATCTTTCTCCTGTGAGGATGGAACTTACGACCCCTGGTTTATTAGACCAGTGCTCTACCACTGAGCTAAAGAGGCGCGGCCTAGCGGTACTCTTGGGTACTTCGTCCTTACGGTCGTCTGCATCATCAGACTTTAGCTGACAACACTTCATATTACCGGCTAATATTTGCAGCTATGGCGACAAATTACTGCTTGACTACACATCTGACACGTAACCGATGTGCTCTCCAAACAACAACACTTGCATTTCAGAACATGTCTTTCACACATGTCTACAAAATCACCTTCACCTTCAAATACAGCTTCCTTGCGACTGACAGAGACGTAGGCAAAGTTTAAAGTTGCTATTTCCATTAAATCTCGTTAATCAGAAAAACGGTAATTTACACTTGCAGCGGAACAAAATTCCGTTCCGCCCAGCGTCTGGCTCGAACCCACGACCCTGGGATTAAGAGTCTGACGTTCTACCGACTGAGCTAGCCGGCTACCTCGGTGAATACCTGCCGGGTAGCACGTCACACAGTACTCGTTTGGGTTGGGTGGTCCCATACAGAATCTCTCCATGATGCCTAATGTTTTCCTAACGTCACACTCGTCACGTACTTCACTTTTATGTCATAATCATTTCTGAGAGGTAAAGAAATTGCATGACAACATGCAGAGCTAGTGGCGTCAAAATTAACGCACATACTTTATGTGACTCAAAAGCCGAACGAGTTACTTTCCGACGTTGTTTTAGATGTGCAAGTGATAGTCAAAACTCGCTGTGTCGGCACTCTGCCGACCATTTCGCTAGTTAACACCGGTCGTGTTGTGTGTGTTTCAAGCTCAAGAGCATCTCCAAGCAAAAAATGGTCAACAGCAACATTCAGACGGTTTCGTACTGCTCAATTGCTACATTAAAACGTTATGTTTCTTTTTCAGAACTGGAAAAACACAAGCGTGACAGCATTCGAACCTGTAATCTTCAGATCCGAAGTCCGACGCCTTATCCATTAGGCCACACGGTCACTGACGACCAACATTTACATGTATACGACTCATCTCGAAACGCTCACACCCCTGAGGATTTGTGTTTTCGTTCTACACAGCCGCTGCCCCTTGCTCTTTCCCACCCATTCGTTACATTCAACCTCTGACGAGACCGACCAAATATAGACTGTGAAACAAGACCACACACTTTGTGCATTCGGAATCGAAGGCAGGGCGTCCCTCGCCGCATTTGCTACGATTGCCATTTGCTACTTCTGCAGAAGCGGCGGCGGCGGCGACGACGACGACGACGACGACGACGACGAATATCGCGAGAGGCTCTGAGATATGTGAGAAATACATCTATAAAATGTAATTCAGACTGCCTCGTCCCACCTTATGCTGTACCGCTTTGGCAAATGCTTTATCTGCGCCATTCGCCTTAATCGCATCTGAGAGTGATTCTTAAAAAAACGCCTGTCGCTTATTGTTCGTCATCACAGGTACTGTTTGCTATACGGCCACGACGCGCAACTGATTTCCAAAATTCATCTTTCTCCTGTGAGGATGGAACTTACGACCGCTGGTTTATTAGACCAGTGCTCTACCACTGAGCTAAAGAGGCGCGGCCTAGCGGTACTCTTAGGTACTTCGTCCTTACGGTCGTCTGCATCATCAGACTTTAGCTGACAACACTTCATATTACCGGCTAATATTTGCAGCTATGGCGACAAATTACTGCTTGACTACACATCTGACACGTAACCGATGTGCTCTCCAAACAACAACACTTGCATTTCAGAACATGTCTTTCACACATGTCTACAAAATCACCTTCACCTTCAAATACAGCTTCCTTGCGACTGACAGAGACGTAGGCAAAGTTTAAAGTTGCTATTTCCATTAAATCTCGTTAATCAGAAAAACGGTAATTTACACTTGCAGCGGAACAAAATTCCGTTCCGCCCAGGGTCTGGCTCGAACCCACGACCCTGGGATTAAGAGTCTGACGTTCTACCGACTGAGCTAGCCGGCTACCTCGGTAAATACCTGCTGGGTAGCACGTCACACAGTACTCGTTTGGGTTGGGTGGTCCCATACAGAATCTCTCCATGATGCCTAATGTTTTCCTAACGTCACACTCGTCACGTACTTCACTTTTATGTCATAATCATTTCTGAGAGGTAAAGAAATTGCATGACAAGATGCAGAGCTAGTGGCGTCAAAATTAACGCACATACTTTATGTGACTCAAAAGCCGAACGAGTTACTTTCCGACGTTGTTTTAGATGTGCAAGTGATAGTCAAAACTCGCTGTGTCGGCACTCTGCCGACCATTTCGCTAGTTAACACCGGTCTTGTTGTGTGTGTTTCAAGCTCAAGAGCATCTCCAAGCAAAAAATGGTCAACAGCAACATTCAGACGGTTTCGTACTGCTCAATTGCTACATTAAAACGTTATGTTTCTTTTTCAGAACTGGAAAAACACAAGCGTGACAGCATTCGAACCTGTAATCTTCAGATCCGAAGTCCGACGCCTTATCCATTAGGCCACACGGTCACTGACGACCAACATTTACATGTATACGACTCATCTCGAAACGCTCACACCCCTGAGGATTTGTGTTTTCGTTCTACACAGCCGCTGCCCCTTGCTCTTTCCCACCCATTCGTTACATTCAACCTCTGACGAGACCGACCAAATATAGACTGTGAAACAAGACCACACACTTTGTGCATTCGGAATCGAAGGCAGGGCGTCCCTCGCCGCATTTGCTACGATTGCCATTTGCTACTTCTGCAGAAGCGGCGGCGGCGGCGACGACGACGACGACGACGACGACGACGAATATCGCGAGAGGCTCTGAGATATGTGAGAAATACATCTATAAAATGTAATTCAGACTGCCTCGTCCCACCTTATGCTGTACCGCTTTGGCAAATGCTTTATCTGCGCCATTCGCCTTAATCGCATCTGAGAGTGATTCTTAAAAAAACGCCTGTCGCTAATTGTTCGTCATCACAGGTACTGTTTGCTATACGGCCACGACGCGCAACTGATTTCCAAAATTCATCTTTCTCCTGTGAGGATGGAACTTACGACCGCTGGTTTATTAGACCAGTGCTCCACCACTGAGCTAAAGAGGCGCGGCCTAGCGGTACTCTTAGGTACTTCGTCCTTACGGTCGTCTGCATCATCAGACTTTAGCTGACAACACTTCATATTACCGGCTAATATTTGCAGCTATGGCGACAAATTACTGCTTGACTACACATCTGACACGTAACCGATGTGCTCTCCAAACAACAACACTTGCATTTCAGAACATGTCTTTCACACATGTCTACAAAATCACCTTCACCTTCAAATACAGCTTCCTTGCGACTGACAGAGACGTAGGCAAAGTTTTAAGTTGCTATTTCCATTAAATCTCGTTAATCAGAAAAACGGTAATTTACACTTGCAGCGGAACAAAATTCCGTTCCGCCCAGCGTCTGGCTCGAACCCACGATCCTGGGATTAAGAGTCTGACGTTCTACCGACTGAGCTAGCCGGCTACCTCGGTAAATACCTGCTGGGTAGCACGTCACACAGTACTCGTTTGGGTTGGGTGGTCCCATACAGAATCTCTCCATGATGCCTAATGTTTTCCTAACGTCACACTCGTCACGTACTTCACTTTTATGTCATAATCATTTCTGAGAGGTAAAGAAATTGCATGACAAGATGCAGAGCTAGTGGCGTCAAAATTAACGCACATACTTTATGTGACTCAAAAGCCGAACGAGTTACTTTCCGACGTTGTTTTAGATGTGCAAGTGATAGTCAAAACTCGCTGTGTCGGCACTCTGCCGACCATTTCGCTAGTTAACACCGGTCTTGTTGTGTGTGTTTCAAGCTCAAGAGCATCTCCAAGCAAAAAATGGTCAACAGCAACATTCAGACGGTTTCGTACTGCTCAATTGCTACATTAAAACGTTATGTTTCTTTTTCAGAACTGGAAAAACACAAGCGTGACAGCATTCGAACCTGTAATCTTCAGATCCGAAGTCCGACGCCTTATCCATTAGGCCACACGGTCACTGACGACCAACATTTACATGTATACGACTCATCTCGAAACGCTCACACCCCTGAGGATTTGTGTTTTCGTTCTACACAGCCGCTGCCCCTTGCTCTTTCCCACCCATTCGTTACATTCAACCTCTGACGAGACCGACCAAATATAGACTGTGAAACAAGACCACACACTTTGTGCATTCGGAATCGAAGGCAGGGCGTCCCTCGCCGCATTTGCTACGATTGCCATTTGCTACTTCTGCAGAAGCGGCGGCGGCGACGACGACGACGACGACGACGACGACGACGACGAATATCGCGAGAGGCTCTGAGATATGTGAGAAATACATCTATAAAATGTAATTCAGACTGCCTCGTCCCACCTTATGCTGTACCGCTTTGGCAAATGCTTTATCTGCGCCATTCGCCTTAATCGCATCTGAGAGTGATTCTTAAAAAAACGCCTGTCGCTAATTGTTCGTCATCACAGGTACTGTTTGCTATACGGCCACGACGCGCAACTGATTTCCAAAATTCATCTTTCTCCTGTGAGGATGGAACTTACGACCCCTGGTTTATTAGACCAGTGCTCTACCACTGAGCTAAAGAGGCGCGGCCTAGCGGTACTCTTGGGTACTTCGTCCTTACGGTCGTCTGCATCATCAGACTTTAGCTGACAACACTTCATATTACCGGCTAATATTTGCAGCTATGGCGACAAATTACTGCTTGACTACACATCTGACACGTAACCGATGTGCTCTCCAAACAACAACACTTGCATTTCAGAACATGTCTTTCACACATGTCTACAAAATCACCTTCACCTTCAAATACAGCTTCCTTGCGACTGACAGAGACGTAGGCAAAGTTTAAAGTTGCTATTTCCATTAAATCTCGTTAATCAGAAAAACGGTAATTTACACTTGCAGCGGAACAAAATTCCGTTCCGCCCAGCGTCTGGCTCGAACCCACGACCCTGGGATTAAGAGTCTGACGTTCTACCGACTGAGCTAGCCGGCTACCTCGGTGAATACCTGCCGGGTAGCACGTCACACAGTACTCGTTTGGGTTGGGTGGTCCCATACAGAATCTCTCCATGATGCCTAATGTTTTCCTAACGTCACACTCGTCACGTACTTCACTTTTATGTCATAATCATTTCTGAGAGGTAAAGAAATTGCATGACAACATGCAGAGCTAGTGGCGTCAAAATTAACGCACATACTTTATGTGACTCAAAAGCCGAACGAGTTACTTTCCGACGTTGTTTTAGATGTGCAAGTGATAGTCAAAACTCGCTGTGTCGGCACTCTGCCGACCATTTCGCTAGTTAACACCGGTCGTGTTGTGTGTGTTTCAAGCTCAAGAGCATCTCCAAGCAAAAAATGGTCAACAGCAACATTCAGACGGTTTCGTACTGCTCAATTGCTACATTAAAACGTTATGTTTCTTTTTCAGAACTGGAAAAACACAAGCGTGACAGCATTCGAACCTGTAATCTTCAGATCCGAAGTCCGACGCCTTATCCATTAGGCCACACGGTCACTGACGACCAACATTTACATGTATACGACTCATCTCGAAACGCTCACACCCCTGAGGATTTGTGTTTTCGTTCTACACAGCCGCTGCCCCTTGCTCTTTCCCACCCATTCGTTACATTCAACCTCTGACGAGACCGACCAAATATAGACTGTGAAACAAGACCACACACTTTGTGCATTCGGAATCGAAGGCAGGGCGTCCCTCGCCGCATTTGCTACGATTGCCATTTGCTACTTCTGCAGAAGCGGCGGCGGCGGCGACGACGACGACGACGACGACGACGACGAATATCGCGAGAGGCTCTGAGATATGTGAGAAATACATCTATAAAATGTAATTCAGACTGCCTCGTCCCACCTTATGCTGTACCGCTTTGGCAAATGCTTTATCTGCGCCATTCGCCTTAATCGCATCTGAGAGTGATTCTTAAAAAAACGCCTGTCGCTTATTGTTCGTCATCACAGGTACTGTTTGCTATACGGCCACGACGCGCAACTGATTTCCAAAATTCATCTTTCTCCTGTGAGGATGGAACTTACGACCGCTGGTTTATTAGACCAGTGCTCTACCACTGAGCTAAAGAGGCGCGGCCTAGCGGTACTCTTAGGTACTTCGTCCTTACGGTCGTCTGCATCATCAGACTTTAGCTGACAACACTTCATATTACCGGCTAATATTTGCAGCTATGGCGACAAATTACTGCTTGACTACACATCTGACACGTAACCGATGTGCTCTCCAAACAACAACACTTGCATTTCAGAACATGTCTTTCACACATGTCTACAAAATCACCTTCACCTTCAAATACAGCTTCCTTGCGACTGACAGAGACGTAGGCAAAGTTTAAAGTTGCTATTTCCATTAAATCTCGTTAATCAGAAAAACGGTAATTTACACTTGCAGCGGAACAAAATTCCGTTCCGCCCAGGGTCTGGCTCGAACCCACGACCCTGGGATTAAGAGTCTGACGTTCTACCGACTGAGCTAGCCGGCTACCTCGGTAAATACCTGCTGGGTAGCACGTCACACAGTACTCGTTTGGGTTGGGTGGTCCCATACAGAATCTCTCCATGATGCCTAATGTTTTCCTAACGTCACACTCGTCACGTACTTCACTTTTATGTCATAATCATTTCTGAGAGGTAAAGAAATTGCATGACAAGATGCAGAGCTAGTGGCGTCAAAATTAACGCACATACTTTATGTGACTCAAAAGCCGAACGAGTTACTTTCCGACGTTGTTTTAGATGTGCAAGTGATAGTCAAAACTCGCTGTGTCGGCACTCTGCCGACCATTTCGCTAGTTAACACCGGTCTTGTTGTGTGTGTTTCAAGCTCAAGAGCATCTCCAAGCAAAAAATGGTCAACAGCAACATTCAGACGGTTTCGTACTGCTCAATTGCTACATTAAAACGTTATGTTTCTTTTTCAGAACTGGAAAAACACAAGCGTGACAGCATTCGAACCTGTAATCTTCAGATCCGAAGTCCGACGCCTTATCCATTAGGCCACACGGTCACTGACGACCAACATTTACATGTATACGACTCATCTCGAAACGCTCACACCCCTGAGGATTTGTGTTTTCGTTCTACACAGCCGCTGCCCCTTGCTCTTTCCCACCCATTCGTTACATTCAACCTCTGACGAGACCGACCAAATATAGACTGTGAAACAAGACCACACACATTGTGCATTCGGAATCGAAGGCAGGGCGTCCCTCGCCGCATTTGCTACGATTGCCATTTGCTACTTCTGCAGAAGCGGCGGCGGCGACGACGACGACGACGACGACGACGACGAATATCGCGAGAGGCTCTGAGATATGTGAGAAATACATCTATAAAATGTAATTCAGACTGCCTCGTCCCACCTTATGCTGTACCGCTTTGGCAAATGCTTTATCTGCGCCATTCGCCTTAATCGCATCTGAGAGTGATTCTTAAAAAAACGCCTGTCGCTAATTGTTCGTCATCACAGGTACTGTTTGCTATACGGCCACGACGCGCAACTGATTTCCAAAATTCATCTTTCTCCTGTGAGGATGGAACTTACGACCGCTGGTTTATTAGACCAGTGCTCTACCACTGAGCTAAAGAGGCGCGGCCTAGCGGTACTCTTGGGTACTTCGTCCTTACGGTCGTCTGCATCATCAGACTTTAGCTGACAACACTTCATATTACCGGCTAATATTTGCAGCTATGGCGACAAATTACTGCTTGACTACACATCTGACACGTAACCGATGTGCTCTCCAAACAACAACACTTGCATTTCAGAACATGTCTTTCACACATGTCTACAAAATCACCTTCACCTTCAAATACAGCTTCCTTGCGACTGACAGAGACGTAGGCAAAGTTTTAAGTTGCTATTTCCATTAAATCTCGTTAATCAGAAAAACGGTAATTTACACTTGCAGCGGAACAAAATTCCGTTCCGCCCAGCGTCTGGCTCGAACCCACGACCCTGGGATTAAGAGTCTGACGTTCTACCGACTGAGCTAGCCGGCTACCTCGGTGAATACCTGCCGGGTAGCACGTCACACAGTACTCGTTTGGGTTGGGTGGTCCCATACAGAATCTCTCCATGATGCCTAATGTTTTCCTAACGTCACACTCGTCACGTACTTCACTTTTATGTCATAATCATTTCTGAGAGGTAAAGAAATTGCATGACAACATGCAGAGCTAGTGGCGTCAAAATTAACGCACATACTTTATGTGACTCAAAAGCCGAACGAGTTACTTTCCGACGTTGTTTTAGATGTGCAAGTGATAGTCAAAACTCGCTGTGTCGGCACTCTGCCGACCATTTCGCTAGTTAACACCGGTCTTGTTGTGTGTGTTTCAAGCTCAAGAGCATCTCCAAGCAAAAAATGGTCAACAGCAACATTCAGACGGTTTCGTACTGCTCAATTGCTACATTAAAACGTTATGTTTCTTTTTCAGAACTGGAAAAAACACAAGCGTGACAGCATTTGAACCTGTAATCTTCAGATCCGAAGTCCGACGCCTTATCCATTATGCCACACGGTCACTGACGACCAACATTTACATGTATACGACTCATCTCGAAACGCTCACACCCCTGAGGATTTGTGTTTTCGTTCTACACAGCCGCTGCCCCTTGCTCTTTCCCACCCATTCGTTACATTCAACCTCTGACGAGACCGACCAAATATAGACTGTGAAACAAGACCACACACTTTGTGCATTCGGAATCGAAGGCAGGGCGTCAACACGCGATCTAGTGTGATTGCCATTTGCTACTTCTGCAGAAGCGGCGGCGGCGACGACGACGACGACGACGACGACGACGAATAACGCGAAAGGCTCTGAGATATGTGAGAAATACATCTATAAAATGTAATTCAGACTGCCTCGTCCCACCTTATGCTGTACCGCTTTGGCAAATGCTTTATCTGCGCCATTCGCCTTAATCGCATCTGAGAGTGATTCTTAAAAAAACGCCTGTCGCTAATTGTTCGTCATCACAGGTACTGTTTGCTATACGGCCACGACGCGCAACTGATTTCCAAAATTCATCTTTCTCCTGTGAGGATGGAACTTACGACCCCTGGTTTATTAGACCAGTGCTCTACCACTGAGCTAAAGAGGCGCGGCCTAGCGGTACTCTTGGGTACTTCGTCCTTACGGTCGTCTGCATCATCAGACTTTAGCTGACAACACTTCATATTACCGGCTAATATTTGCAGCTATGGCGACAAATTACTGCTTGACTACACATCTGACACGTAACCGATGTGCTCTCCAAACAACAACACTTGCATTTCAGAACATGTCTTTCACACATGTCTACAAAATCACCTTCACCTTCAAATACAGCTTCCTTGCGACTGACAGAGACGTAGGCAAAGTTTTAAGTTGCTATTTCCATTAAATCTCGTTAATCAGAAAAACGGTAATTTACACTTGCAGCGGAACAAAATTCCGTTCCGCCCAGCATCTGGCTCGAACCCACGACCCTGGGATTAAGAGTCTGACGTTCTACCGACTGAGCTAGCCGGCTACCTCGGTGAATACCTGCCGGGTAGCACGTCACACAGTACTCGTTTGGGTTGGGTGGTCCCATACAGAATCTCTCCATGATGCCTAATGTTTTCCTAACGTCACACTCGTCACGTACTTCACTTTTATGTCATAATCATTTCTGAGAGGTAAAGAAATTGCATGACAACATGCAGAGCTAGTGGCGTCAAAATTAACGCACATACTTTATGTGACTCAAAAGCCGAACGAGTTACTTTCCGACGTTGTTTTAGATGTGCAAGTGATAGTCAAAACTCGCTGTGTCGGCACTCTGCCGACCATTTCGCTAGTTAACACCGGTCTTGTTGTATGTGTTTCAAGCTCAAGAGCATCTCCAAGCAAAAAATGGTCAACAGCAACATTCAGACGGTTTCGTACTGCTCAATTGCTACATTAAAACGTTATGTTTCTTTTTCAGAACTGGAAAAACACAAGCGTGACAGCATTCGAACCTGTAATCTTCAGATCCGAAGTCCGACGCCTTATCCATTAGGCCACACGGTCACTGACGACCAACATTTACATGTATACGACTCATCTCGAAACGCTCACACCCCTGAGGATTTGTGTTTTCGTTCTACACAGCCGCTGCCCCTTGCTCTTTCCCACCCATTCGTTACATTCAACCTCTGACGAGACCGACCAAATATAGACTGTGAAACAAGACCACACACTTTGTGCATTCGGAATCGAAGGCAGGGCGTCCCTCGCCGCATTTGCTACGATTGCCATTTGCTACTTCTGCAGAAGCGGCGGCGGCGACGACGACGACGACGACGACGACGACGACGACGACGAATATCGCGAGAGGCTCTGAGATATGTGAGAAATACATCTATAAAATGTAATTCAGACTGCCTCGTCCCACCTTATGCTGTACCGCTTTGGCAAATGCTTTATCTGCGCCATTCGCCTTAATCGCATCTGAGAGTGATTCTTAAAAAAACGCCTGTCGCTAATTGTTCGTCATCACAGGTACTGTTTGCTATACGGCCACGACGCGCAACTGATTTCCAAAATTCATCTTTCTCCTGTGAGGATGGAACTTACGACCGCTGGTTTATTAGACCAGTGCTCTACCACTGAGCTAAAGAGGCGCGGCCTAGCGGTACTCTTAGGTACTTCGTCCTTACGGTCGTCTGCATCATCAGACTTTAGCTGACAACACTTCATATTACCGGCTAATATTTGCAGCTATGGCGACAAATTACTGCTTGACTACACATCTGACACGTAACCGATGTGCTCTCCAAACAACAACACTTGCATTTCAGAACATGTCTTTCACACATGTCTACAAAATCACCTTCACCTTCAAATACAGCTTCCTTGCGACTGACAGAGACGTAGGCAAACTTTTAAGTTGCTATTTCCATTAAATCTCGTTAATCAGAAAAACGGTAATTTACACTTGCAGCGGAACAAAATTCCGTTCCGCCCAGCGTCTGGCTCGAACCCACGACCCTGGGATTAAGAGTCTGACGTTCTACCGACTGAGCTAGCCGGCTACCTCGGTAAATACCTGCTGGGTAGCACGTCACACAGTACTCGTTTGGGTTGGGTGGTCCCATACAGAATCTCTCCATGATGCCTAATGTTTTCCTAACGTCACACTCGTCACGTACTTCACTTTTATGTCATAATCATTTCTGAGAGGTAAAGAAATTGCATGACAACATGCAGAGCTAGTGGCGTCAAAATTAACGCACATACTTTATGTGACTCAAAAGCCGAACGAGTTACTTTCCGACGTTGTTTTAGATGTGCAAGTGATAGTCAAAACTCGCTGTGTCGGCACTCTGCCGACCATTTCGCTAGTTAACACCGGTCTTGTTGTGTGTGTTTCAAGCTCAAGAGCATCTCCAAGCAAAAAATGGTCAACAGCAACATTCAGACGGTTTCGTACTGCTCAATTGCTACATTAAAACGTTATGTTTCTTTTTCAGAACTGGAAAAACACAAGCGTGACAGCATTCGAACCTGTAATCTTCAGATCCGAAGTCCGACGCCTTATCCATTAGGCCACACGGTCACTGACGACCAACATTTACATGTATACGACTCATATCGAAACGCTCACACCCCTGAGGATTTGTGTTTTCGTTCTACACAGCCGCTGCCCCTTGCTCTTTCCCACCCATTCGTTACATTCAACCTCTGACGAGACCGACCAAATATAGACTGTGAAACAAGACCACACACTTTGTGCATTCGGAATCGAAGGCAGGGCGTCCCTCGCCGCATTTGCTACGATTGCCATTTGCTACTTCTGCAGAAGCGGCGGCGACGACGACGACGACGACGACGACGACGACGACGAATATCGCGAGAGGCTCTGAGATATGTGAGAAATACATCTATAAAATGTAATTCAGACTGCCTCGTCCCACCTTATGCTGTACCGCTTTGGCAAATGCTTTATCTGCGCCATTCGCCTTAATCGCATCTGAGAGTGATTCTTAAAAAAACGCCTGTCGCTAATTGTTCGTCATCACAGGTACTGTTTGCTATACGGCCACGACGCGCAACTGATTTCCAAAATTCATCTTTCTCCTGTGAGGATGGAACTTACGACCGCTGGTTTATTAGACCAGTGCTCTACCACTGAGCTAAAGAGGCGCGGCCTAGCGGTACTCTTGGGTACTTCGTCCTTACGGTCGTCTGCATCATCAGACTTTAGCTGACAACACTTCATATTACCGGCTAATATTTGCAGCTATGGCGACAAATTACTGCTTGACTACACATCTGACACGTAACCGATGTGCTCTCCAAACAACAACACTTGCATTTCAGAACATGTCTTTCACACATGTCTACAAAATCACCTTCACCTTCAAATACAGCTTCCTTGCGACTGACAGAGACGTAGGCAAAGTTTTAAGTTGCTATTTCCATTAAATCTCGTTAATCAGAAAAACGAACCCACGACCCTGGGATTAAGAGTCTGACGCTCTACCGACTGAGCTAGCCGGCTACCTCGGTGAATACCTGCCGGGTAGCACGTCACACAGTACTCGTTTGGGTTGGGTGGTCCCATACAGAATCTCTCCATGATGCCTAATGTTCTCCTAACGTCACACTCGTCACGTACTTCACTTTTATGTCATAATCATTTCTGAGAGGTAAAGAAATTGCATGACAACATGCAGAGCTAGTGGCGTCAAAATTAACGCACATACTTTATGTGACTCAAAAGCCGAACGAGTTACTTTCCGACGTTGTTTTAGATGTGCAAGTGATAGTCAAAACTCGCTGTGTCGGCACTCTGCCGACCATTTCGCTAGTTAACACCGGTCTTGTTGTGTGTGTTTCAAGCTCAAGAGCATCTCCAAGCAAAAAATGGTCAACAGCAACATTCAGACGGTTTCGTACTGCTCAATTGCTACATTAAAACGTTATGTTTCTTTTTCAGAACTGGAAAAACACAAGCGTGACAGCATTCGAACCTGTAATCTTCAGATCCGAAGTCCGACGCCTTATCCATTAGGCCACACGGTCACTGACGACCAACATTTACATGTATACGACTCATCTCGAAACGCTCACACCCCTGAGGATTTGTGTTTTCGTTCTACACAGCCGCTGCCCCTTGCTCTTTCCCACCCATTCGTTACATTCAACCTCTGACGAGACCGACCAAATATAGACTGTGAAACAAGACCACACACTTTGTGCATTCGGAATCGAAGGCAGGGCGTCCCTCGCCGCATTTGCTACGATTGCCATTTGCTACTTCTGCAGAAGCGGCGACGACGACGACGACGACGAATATCGCGAGAGGCTCTGAGATATGTGAGAAATACATCCATAAAATGTAATTCAGTCTGCCTCGTCCCACCTTATGCTGTACCGCTTTGGCAAATGCTTTATCTGCGCCATTCGCCTTAATCGCATCTGAGAGTGATTCTTAAAAAAACGCCTGTCGCTAATTGTTCGTCATCACAGGTACTGTTTGCTATACGGCCACGACGCGCAACTGATTTCCAAAATTCATCTTTCTCCTGTGAGGATGGAACTTACGACCGCTGGTTTATTAGACCAGTGCTCTACCACTGAGCTAAAGAGGCGCGGCCTAGCGGTACTCTTAGGTACTTCGTCCTTACGGTCGTCTGCATCATCAGACTTTAGCTGACAACACTTCATATTACCGGCTAATATTTGCAGCTATGGCGACAAATTACTGCTTGACTACACATCTGACACGTAACCGATGTGCTCTCCAAACAACAACACTTGCATTTCAGAACATGTCTTTCACACATGTCTACAAAATCACCTTCACCTTCAAATACAGCTTCCTTGCGACTGACAGAGACGTAGGCAAAGTTTAAAGTTGCTATTTCCATTAAATCTCGTTAATCAGAAAAACGGTAATTTACACTTTCAGCGGAACAAAATTCCGTTCCGCCCAGCGTCTGGCTCGAACCCACGACCCTGCGATTAAGAGTCTGACGTTCTACCGACTGAGCTAGCCGGCTACCTCGGTGAATACCTGCCGGGTAGCACGTCACACAGTACTCGTTTGGGTTGGGTGGTCCCATACAGAATCTCTCCATGATGCCTAATGTTTTCCTAACGTCACACTCGTCACGTACTTCACTTTTATGTCATAATCATTTCTGAGAGGTAAAGAAATTGCATGACAACATGCAGAGCTAGTGGCGTCAAAATTAACGCACATACTTTATGTGACTCAAAAGCCGAACGAGTTACTTTCCGACGTTGTTTTAGATGTGCAAGTGATAGTCAAAACTCGCTGTGTCGGCACTCTGCCGACCATTTCGCTAGTTAACACCGGTCTTGTTGTGTGTGTTTCAAGCTCAAGTGCATCTCCAAGCAAAAAATGGTCAACAGCAACATTCAGACGGTTTCGTACTGCTCAATTGCTACATTAAAACGTTATGTTTCTTTTTCAGAACTGGAAAAACACAAGCGTGACAGCATTCGAACCTGTAATCTTCAGATCCGAAGTCCGACGCCTTATCCATTAGGCCACACGGTCACTGACGACCAACATTTACATGTATACGACTCATCTCGAAACGCTCACACCCCTGAGGATTTGTGTTTTCGTTCTACACAGCCGCTGCCCCTTGCTCTTTCCCACCCATTCGTTACATTCAACCTCTGACGAGACCGACCAAATATAGACTGTGAAACAAGACCACACACTTTGTGCATTCGGAATCGAAGGCAGGGCGTCCCTCGCCGCATTTGCTACGATTGCCATTTGCTACTTCTGCAGAAGCGGCGGCGGCGGCGACGACGACGACGACGACGACGACGACGACGACGACGACGAATATCGCGAGAGGCTCTGAGATATGTGAGAAATACATCTATAAAATGTAATTCAGACTGCCTCGTCCCACCTTATGCTGTACCGCTTTGGCAAATGCTTTATCTGCGCCATTCGCCTTAATCGCATCTGAGAGTGATTCTTAAAAAAACGCCTGTCGCTAATTGTTCGTCATCACAGGTACTGTTTGCTATACGGCCACGACGCGCAACTGATTTCCAAAACTCATCTTTCTCCTGTGAGGATGGAACTTACGACCGCTGATTTATTAGACCAGTGCTCTACCACTGAGCTAAAGAGGCGCGGCCTAGCGGTACTCTTGGGTACTTCGTCCTTACGGTCGTCTGCATCATCAGACTTTAGCTGACAACACTTCATATTACCGGCTAATATTTGCAGCTATGGCGACAAATTACTGCTTGACTACACATCTGACACGTAACCGATGTGCTCTCCAAACAACAACACTTGCATTTCAGAACATGTCTTTCACACATGTCTACAAAATCACCTTCACCTTCAAATACAGCTTCCTTGCGACTGACAGAGACGTAGGCAAAGTTTAAAGTTGCTATTTCCATTAAATCTCGTTAATCAGAAAAACGGTAATTTACACTTGCAGCGGAACAAAATTCCGTTCCGCCCAGCGTCTGGCTCGAACCCACGACCCTGCGATTAAGAGTCTGACGTTCTACCGACTGAGCTAGCCGGCTACCTCGGTGAATACCTGCCGGGTAGCACGTCACACAGTACTCGTTTGGGTTGGGTGGTCCCATACAGAATCTCTCCATGATGCCTAATGTTTTCCTAACGTCACACTCGTCACGTACTTCACTTTTATGTCATAATCATTTCTGAGAGGTAAAGAAATTGCATGACAACATGCAGAGCTAGTGGCGTCAAAATTAACGCACATACTTTATGTGACTCAAAAGCCGAACGAGTTACTTTCCGACGTTGTTTTGGATGTGCAAGTGATAGTCAAAACTCGCTGTGTCGGCACTCTGCCGACCATTTCGCTAGTTAACACCGGTCTTGTTGTGTGTGTTTCAAGCTCAAGAGCATCTCCAAGCAAAAAATGGTCAACAGCAACATTCAGACGGTTTCGTACTGCTCAATTGCTACATTAAAACGTTATGTTTCTTTTTCAGAACTGGAAAAACACAAGCGTGACAGCATTCGAACCTGTAATCTTCAGATCCGAAGTCCGACGCCTTATCCATTAGGCCACACGGTCACTGACGACCAACATTTACATGTATACGACTCATCTCGAAACGCTCACACCCCTGAGGATTTGTGTTTTCGTTCTACACAGCCGCTGCCCCTTGCTCTTTCCCACCCATTCGTTACATTCAACCTCTGACGAGACCGACCAAATATAGACTGTGAAACAAGACCACACACTTTGTGCATTCGGAATCGAAGGCAGGGCGTCCCTCGCCGCATTTGCTACGATTGCCATTTGCTACTTCTGCAGAAGCGGCGGCGGCGGCGACGACGACGACGACGACGACGAATATCGCGAGAGGCTCTGAGATATGTGAGAAATACATCTATAAAATGTAATTCAGACTGCCTCGTCCCACCTTATGCTGTACCGCTTTGGCAAATGCTTTATCTGCGCCATTCGCCTTAATCGCATCTGAGAGTGATTCTTAAAAAAACGCCTGTCGCTAATTGTTCGTCATCACAGGTACTGTTTGCTATACGGCCACGACGCGCAACTGATTTCCAAAATTCATCTTTCTCCTGTGAGGATGGAACTTACGACCGCTGATTTATTAGACCAGTGCTCTACCACTGAGCTAAAGAGGCGCGGCCTAGCGGTACTCTTGGGTACTTCGTCCTTACGGTCGTCTGCATCATCAGACTTTAGCTGACAACACTTCATATTACCGGCTAATATTTGCAGCTATGGCGACAAATTACTGCTTGACTACACATCTGACACGTAACCGATGTGCTCTCCAAACAACAACACTTGCATTTCAGAACATGTCTTTTACACATGTCTACAAAATCACCTTCACCTTCAAATACAGCTTCCTTGCGACTGACAGAGACGTAGGCAAAGTTTAAAGTTGCTATTTCCATTAAATCTCGTTAATCAGAAAAACGGTAATTTACACTTGCAGCGGAACAAAATTCCGTTCCGCCCAGCGTCTGGCTCGAACCCACGACCCTGCGATTAAGAGTCTGACGTTCTACCGACTGAGCTAGCCGGCTACCTCGGTGAATACCTGCCGGGTAGCACGTCACACAGTACTCGTTTGGGTTGGGTGGTCCCATACAGAATCTCTCCATGATGCCTAATGTTTTCCTAACGTCACACTCGTCACGTACTTCACTTTTATGTCATAATCATTTCTGAGAGGTAAAGAAATTGCATGACAACATGCAGAGCTAGTGGCGTCAAAATTAACGCACATACTTTATGTGACTCAAAAGCCGAACGTGTTACTTTCCGACGTTGTTTTAGATGTGCAAGTGATAGTCAAAACTCGCTGTGTCGGCACTCTGCCGACCATTTCGCTAGTTAACACCGGTCTTGTTGTGTGTGTTTCAAGCTCAAGAGCATCTCCAAGCAAAAAATGGTCAACAGCAACATTCAGACGGTTTCGTACTGCTCAATTGCTACATTAAAACGTTATGTTTCTTTTTCAGAACTGGAAAAACACAAGCGTGACAGCATTCGAACCTGTAATCTTCAGATCCGAAGTCCGACGCCTTATCCATTAGGCCACACGGTCACTGACGACCAACATTTACATGTATACGACTCATCTCGAAACGCTCACACCCCTGAGGATTTGTGTTTTCGTTCTACACAGCCGCTGCCCCTTGCTCTTTCCCACCCATTCGTTACATTCAACCTCTGACGAGACCGACCAAATATAGACTGTGAAACAAGACCACACACTTTGTGCATTCGGAATCGAAGGCAGGGCGTCCCTCGCCGCATTTGCTACGATTGCCATTTGCTACTTCTGCAGAAGCGGCGGCGGCGGCGACGACGACGACGACGACGACGACGAATATCGCGAGAGGCTCTGAGATATGTGAGAAATACATCTATAAAATGTAATTCAGACTGCCTCGTCCCACCTTATGCTGTACCGCTTTGGCAAATGCTTTATCTGCGCCATTCGCCTTAATCGCATCTGAGAGTGATTCTTAAAGAAACGCCTGTCGCTAATTGTTCGTCATCACAGGTACTGTTTGCTATACGGCCACGACGCGCAACTGATTTCCAAAATTCATCTTTCTCCTGTGAGGATGGAACTTACGACCGCTGGTTTATTAGACCAGTGCTCTACCACTGAGCTAAAGAGGCGCGGCCTAGCGGTACTCTTAGGTACTTCGTCCTTACGGTCGTCTGCATCATCAGACTTTAGCTGACAACACTTCATATTACCGGCTAATATTTGCAGCTATGGCGACAAATTACTGCTTGACTACACATCTGACACGTAACCGATGTGCTCTCCAAACAACAACACTTGCATTTCAGAACATGTCTTTCACACATGTCTACAAAATCACCTTCACCTTCAAATACAGCTTCCTTGCGACTGACAGAGACGTAGGCAAAGTTTAAAGTTGCTATTTCCATTAAATCTCGTTAATCAGAAAAACGGTAATTTACACTTGCAGCGGAACAAAATTCCGTTCCGCCCAGCGTCTGGCTCGAACCCACGACCCTGGGATTAAGAGTCTGACGTTCTACCGACTGAGCTAGCCGGCTACCTCGGTGAATACCTGCCGGGTAGCACGTCACACAGTACTCGTTTGGGTTGGGTGGTCCCATACAGAATCTCTCCATGATGCCTAATGTTTTCCTAACGTCACACTCGTCACGTACTTCACTTTTATGTCATAATCATTTCTGAGAGGTAAAGAAATTGCATGACAACATGCAGAGCTAGTGGCGTCAAAATTAACGCACATACTTTATGTGACTCAAAAGCCGAACGAGTTACTTTCCGACGTTGTTTTAGATGTGCAAGTGATAGTCAAAACTCGCTGTGTCGGCACTCTGCCGACCATTTCGCTAGTTAACACCGGTCTTGTTGTGTGTGTTTCAAGCTCAAGAGCATCTCCAAGCAAAAAATGGTCAACAGCAACATTCAGACGGTTTCGTACTGCTCAATTGCTACATTAAAACGTTATGTTTCTTTTTCAGAACTGGAAAAACACAAGCGTGACAGCATTCGAACCTGTAATCTTCAGATCCGAAGTCCGACGCCTTATACATTAGGCCACACGGTCACTGACGACCAACATTTACATGTATACGACTCATCTCGAAACGCTCACACCCCTGAGGATTTGTGTTTTCGTTCTACACAGCCGCTGCCCCTTGCTCTTTCCCACCCATTCGTTACATTCAACCTCTGACGAGACCGACCAAATATAGACTGTGAAACAAGACCACACACTTTGTGCATTCGGAATCGAAGGCAGGGCGTCCCTCGCCGCATTTGCTACGATTGCCATTTGCTACTTCTGCAGAAGCGGCGGCGGCGGCGACGACGACGACGACGACGACGACGACGACGAATATCGCGAGAGGCTCTGAGATATGTGAGAAATACATCTATAAAATGTAATTCAGACTGCCTCGTCCCACCTTATGCTGTACCGCTTTGGCAAATGCTTTATCTGCGCCATTCGCCTTAATCGCATCTGAGAGTGATTCTTAAAAAAACGCCTGTCGCTAATTGTTCGTCATCACAGGTACTGTTTGCTATACGGCCACGACGCGCAACTGATTTCCAAAATTCATCTTTCTCCTGTGAGGATGGAACTTTCGACCCCTGGTTTATTAGACCAGTGCTCTACCACTGAGCTAAAGAGGCGCGGCCTAGCGGTACTCTTGGGTACTTCGTCCTTACGGTCGTCTGCATCATCAGACTTTAGCTGACAACACTTCATTTTACCGGCTAATATTTGCAGCTATGGCGACAAATTACTGCTTGACTACACATCTGACACGTAACCGATGTGCTCTCCAAACAACAACACTTGCATTTCAGAACATGTCTTTCACACATGTCTACAAAATCACCTTCACCTTCAAATACAGCTTCCTTGCGACTGACAGAGACGTAGGCAAAGTTTTAAGTTGCTATTTCCATTAAATCTCGTTAATCAGAAAAACGGTAATTTACACTTGCAGCGGAACAAAATTCCGTTCCGCCCAGCGTCTGGCTCGAACCCACGACCCTGCGATTAAGAGTCTGACGTTCTACCGACTGAGCTAGCCGGCTACCTCGGTGAATACCTGCCGGGTAGCACGTCACACAGTACTCGTTTGGGTTGGGTGGTCCCATACAGAATCTCTCCATGATGCCTAATGTTTTCCTAACGTCACACTCGTCACGTACTTCACTTTTATGTCATAATCATTTCTGAGAGGTAAAGAAATTGCATGACAACATGCAGAGCTAGTGGCGTCAAAATTAACGCACATACTTTATGTGACTCAAAAGCCGAACGAGTTACTTTCCGACGTTGTTTTAGATGTGCAAGTGATAGTCAAAACTCGCTGTGTCGGCACTCTGCCGACCATTTCGCTAGTTAACACCGGTCTTGTTGTGTGTGTTTCAAGCTCAAGAGCATCTCCAAGCAAAAAATGGTCAACAGCAACATTCAGACGGTTTCGTACTGCTCAATTGCTACATTAAAACGTTATGTTTCTTTTTCAGAACTGGAAAAACACAAGCGTGACAGCATTCGAACCTGTAATCTTCAGATCCGAAGTCCGACGCCTTATCCATTAGGCCACACGGTCACTGACGACCAACATTTACATGTATACAACTCATCTCGAAACGCTCACACCCCTGAGGATTTGTGTTTTCGTTCTACACAGCCGCTGCCCCTTGCTCTTTCCCACCCATTCGTTACATTCAACCTCTGACGAGACCGACCAAATATAGACTGTGAAACAAGACCACACACTTTGTGCATTCGGAATCGAAGGCAGGGCGTCCCTCGCCGCATTTGCTACGATTGCCATTTGCTACTTCTGCAGAAGCGGCGGCGGCGGCGGCGACGACGACGACGACGACGACGACGACGACGACGACGACGACGACGAATATCGCGAGAGGCTCTGAGATATGTGAGAAATACATCTATAAAATGTAATTCAGACTGCCTCGTCCCACCTTATGCTGTACCGCTTTGGCAAATGCTTTATCTGCGCCATTCGCCTTAATCGCATCTGAGAGTGATTCTTAAAAAAACGCCTGTCGCTAATTGTTCGTCATCACAGGTACTGTTTGCTATACGGCCACGACGCGCAACTGATTTCCAAAATTCATCTTTCTCCTGTGAGGATGGAACTTACGACCGCTGATTCATTAGACCAGTGCTCTACCACTGAGCTAAAGAGGCGCGGCCTAGCGGTACTCTTGGGTACTTCGTCCTTACGGTCGTCTGCATCATCAGACTTTAGCTGACAACACTTCATATTACCGGCTAATATTTGCAGCTATGGCGACAAATTACTGCTTGACTACACATCTGACACGTAACCGATGTGCTCTCCGAACAACAACACTTGCATTTCAGAACATGTCTTTCACACATGTCTACAAAATCACCTTCACCTTCAAATACAGCTTCCTTGCGACTGACAGAGACGTAGGCAAAGTTTAAAGTTGCTATTTCCATTAAATCTCGTTAATCAGAAAAACGGTAATTTACACTTGCAGCGGAACAAAATTCCGTTCCGCCCAGCGTCTGGCTCGAACCCACGACCCTGCGATTAAGAGTCTGACGTTCTACCGACTGAGCTAGCCGGCTACCTCGGTGAATACCTGCCGGGTAGCACGTCACACAGTACTCGTTTGGGTTGGGTGGTCCCATACAGAATCTCTCCATGATGCCTAATGTTTTCCTAACGTCACACTCGTCACGTACTTCACTTTTATGTCATAATCATTTCTGAGAGGTAAAGAAATTGCATGACAACATGCAGAGCTAGTGGCGTCAAAATTAACGCACATACTTTATGTGACTCAAAAGCCGAACGTGTTACTTTCCGACGTTGTTTTAGATGTGCAAGTGATAGTCAAAACTCGCTGTGTCGGCACTCTGCCGACCATTTCGCTAGTTAACACCGGTCTTGTTGTGTGTGTTTCAAGCTCAAGAGCATCTCCAAGCAAAAAATGGTCAACAGCAACATTCAGACGGTTTCGTACTGCTCAATTGCTACATTAAAACGTTATGTTTCTTTTTCAGAACTGGAAAAACACAAGCGTGACAGCATTCGAACCTGTAATCTTCAGATCCGAAGTCCGACGCCTTATCCATTAGGCCACACGGTCACTGAAGACCAACATCTACATGTATACGACTCATCTCGAAACGCTCACACCCCTGAGGATTTGTGTTTTCGTTCTACACAGCCGCTGCCCCTTGATCTTTCCCACCCATTCGTTACATTCAACCTCTGACGAGACCGACCAAATATAGACTGTGAAACAAGACCACACACTTTGTGCATTCGGAATCGAAGGCAGGGCGTCCCTCGCCGCATTTGCTACGATTGCCATTTGCTACTTCTGCAGAAGCGGCGGCGGCGGCGACGACGACGACGACGACGACGACGACGACGACGACGACGACGACGAATATCGCGAGAGGCTCTGAGATATGTGAGAAATACATCTATAAAATGTAATTCAGACTGCCTCGTCCCACCTTATGCTGTACCGCTTTGGCAAATGCTTTATCTGCGCCATTCGCCTTAATCGCATCTGAGAGTGATTCTTAAAAAAACGCCTGTCGCTAATTGTTCGTCATCACAGGTACTGTTTGCTATACGGCCACGACGCGCAACTGATTTCCAAAATTCATCTTTCTCCTGTGAGGATGGAACTTACGACCGCTGATTTATTAGACCAGTGCTCTAGCACTGAGCTAAAGAGGCGCGGCCTAGCGGTACTCTTGGGTACTTCGTCCTTACGGTCGTCTGCATCATCAGACTTTAGCTGACAACACTTCATATTACCGGCTAATATTTGCAGCTATGGCGACAAATTACTGCTTGACTACACATCTGACACGTAACCGATGTGCTCTCCAAACAACAACACTTGCATTTCAGAACATGTCTTTCACACATGTCTACAAAATCACCTTCACCTTCAAATACAGCTTCCTTGCGACTGACAGAGACGTAGGCAAAGTTTAAAGTTGCTATTTCCATTAAATCTCGTTAATCAGAAAAACGGTAATTTACACATGCAGCGGAACAAAATTCCGTTCCGCCCAGCGTCTGGCTCGAACCCACGACCCTGCGATTAAGAGTCTGACGTTCTACCGACTGAGCTAGCCGGCTACCTCGGTGAATACCTGCCGGGTAGCACGTCACACAGTACTCGTTTGGGTTGGGTGGTCCCATACAGAATCTCTCCATGATGCCTAATGTTTTCCTAACGTCACACTCGTCACGTACTTCACTTTTATGTCATAATCATTTCTGAGAGGTAAAGAAATTGCATGACAACATGCAGAGCTAGTGGCGTCAAAATTAACGCACATACTTTATGTGACTCAAAAGCCGAACGAGTTACTTTCCGACGTTGTTTTAGATGTGCAAGTGATAGTCAAAACTCGCTGTGTCGGCACTCTGCCGACCATTTCGCTAGTTAACACCGGTCTTGTTGTGTGTGTTTCAAGCTCAAGAGCATCTCCAAGCAAAAAATGGTCAACAGCAACATTCAGACGGTTTCGTACTGCTCAATTGCTACATTAAAACGTTATGTTTCTTTTTCAGAACTGGAAAAACACAAGCGTGACAGCATTCGAACCTGTAATCTTCAGATCCGAAGTCCGACGCCTTATCCATTAGGCCACACGGTCACTGACGACCAACATTTACATGTATACGACTCATCTCGAAACGCTCACACCCCTGAGGATTTGTGTTTTCGTTCTACACAGCCGCTGCCCCTTGCTCTTTCCCACCCATTCGTTACATTCAACCTCTGACGAGACCGACCAAATATAGACTGTGAAACAAGACCACACACTTTGTGCATTCGGAATCGAAGGCAGGGCGTCCCTCGCCGCATTTGCTACGATTGCCATTTGCTACTTCTGCAGAAGCGGCGGCGGCGGCGACGACGACGACGACGACGACGACGACGACGACGAATAACGCGAAAGGCTCTGAGATATGTGAGAAATACATCTATAAAATGTAATTCAGACTGCCTCGTCCCACCTTATGCTGTACCGCTTTGGCAAATGCTTTATCTGCGCCATTCGCCTTAATCGCATCTGAGAGTGATTCTTAAAAAAACGCCTGTCGCTAATTGTTCGTCATCACAGGTACTGTTTGCTATACGGCCACGACGCGCAACTGATTTCCAAAATTCATCTTTCTCCTGTGAGGATGGAACTTATGACCCCTGGTTTATTAGACCAGTGCTCTACCACTGAGCTAAAGAGGCGCGGCCTAGCGGTACTCTTGGGTACTTCGTCCTTACGGTCGTCTGCATCATCAGACTTTAGCTGACAACACTTCATATTACCGGCTAATATTTGCAGCTATGGCGACAAATTACTGCTTGACTACACATCTGACACGTAACCGATGTGCTCTCCAAACAACAACACTTGCATTTCAGAACATGTCTTTCACACATGTCTACAAAATCACCTTCACCTTCAAATACAGCTTCCTTGCGACTGACAGAGACGTAGGCAAAGTTTAAAGTTGCTATTTCCATTAAATCTCGTTAATCAGAAAAACGGTAATTTACACTTGCAGCGGAACAAAATTCCGTTCCGCCCAGCGTCTGGCTCGAACCCACGACCCTGGGATTAAGAGTCTGACGCTCTACCGACTGAGCTAGCCGGCTACCTCGGTGAATACCTGCCGGGTAGCACGTCACACAGTACTCGTTTGGGTTGGGTGGTCCCATACAGAATCTCTCCATGATGCCTAATGTTTTCCTAACGTCACACTCGTCACGTACTTCACTTTTATGTCATAATCATTTCTGAGAGGTAAAGAAATTGCATGACAACATGCAGAGCTAGTGGCGTCAAAATTAACGCACATACTTTATGTGACTCAAAAGCCGAACGAGTTACTTTCCGACGTTGTTTTAGATGTGCAAGTGATAGTCAAAACTCGCTGTGTCGGCACTCTGCCGACCATTTCGCTAGTTAACACCGGTCTTGTTGTGTGTGTTTCAAGCTCAAGAGCATCTCCAAGCAAAAAATGGTCAACAGCAACATTCAGACGGTTTCGTACTGCTCAATTGCTACATTAAAACGTTATGTTTCTTTTTCAGAACTGGAAAAACACAAGCGTGACAGCATTCGAACCTGTAATCTTCAGATCCGAAGTCCGACGCCTTATCCATTAGGCCACACGGTCACTGACGACCAACATCTACATGTATACGACTCATCTCGAAACGCTCACACCCCTGAGGATTTGTGTTTTCGTTCTACACAGCCGCTGCCCCTTGCTCTTTCCCACCCATTCGTTACATTCAACCTCTGACGAGACCGACCAAATATAGACTGTGAAACAAGACCACACACTTTGTGCATTCGGAATCGAAGGCAGGGCGTCCCTCGCCGCATTTGCTACGATTGCCATTTGCTACTTCTGCAGAAGCGGCGGCGGCGGCGACGACGACGACGACGACGACGACGACGACGACGACGAATATCGCGAGAGGCTCTGAGATATGTGAGAAATACATCTATAAAATGTAATTCAGACTGCCTCGTCCCACCTTATGCTGTACCGCTTTGGCAAATGCTTTATCTGCGCCATTCGCCTTAATCGCATCTGAGAGTGATTCTTAAAAAAACGCCTGTCGCTAATTGTTCGTCATCACAGGTACTGTTTGCTATACGGCCACGACGCGCAACTGATTTCCAAAATTCATCTTTCTCCCGTGAGGATGGAACTTATGACCCCTGGTTTATTAGACCAGTGCTCTACCACTGAGCTAAAGAGGCGCGGCCTAGCGGTACTCTTGGGTACTTCGTCCTTACGGTCGTCTGCATCATCAGACTTTAGCTGACAACACTTCATATTACCGGCTAATATTTGCAGCTATGGCGACAAATTACTGCTTGACTACACATCTGACACGTAACCGATGTGCTCTCCAAACAACAACACTTGCATTTCAGAACATGTCTTTCACACATGTCTACAAAATCACCTTCACCTTCAAATACAGCTTCCTTGCGACTGACAGAGACGTAGGCAAAGTTTAAAGTTGCTATTTCCATTAAATCTCGTTAATCAGAAAAACGGTAATTTACACTTGCAGCGGAACAAAATTCCGTTCCGCCCAGCGTCTGGCTCGAACCCACGACCCTGGGATTAAGAGTCTGACGCTCTACCGACTGAGCTAGCCGGCTACCTCGGTGAATACCTGCCGGGTAGCACGTCACACAGTACTCGTTTGGGTTGGGTGGTCCCATACAGAATCTCTCCATGATGCCTAATGTTTTCCTAACGTCACACTCGTCACGTACTTCACTTTTATGTCATAATCATTTCTGAGAGGTAAAGAAATTGCATGACAACATGCAGAGCTAGTGGCGTCAAAATTAACGCACATACTTTATGTGACTCAAAAGCCGAACGAGTTACTTTCCGACGTTGTTTTAGATGTGCAAGTGATAGTCAAAACTCGCTGTGTCGGCACTCTGCCGACCATTTCGCTAGTTAACACCGGTCTTGTTGTGTGTGTTTCAAGCTCAAGAGCATCTCCAAGCAAAAAATGGTCAACAGCAACATTCAGACGGTTTCGTACTGCTCAATTGCTACATTAAAACGTTATGTTTCTTTTTCAGAACTGGAAAAACACAAGCGTGACAGCATTCGAACCTGTAATCTTCAGATCCGAAGTCCGACGCCTTATCCATTAGGCCACACGGTCACTGACGACCAACATCTACATGTATACGACTCATCTCGAAACGCTCACACCCCTGAGGATTTGTGTTTTCGTTCTACACAGCCGCTGCCCCTTGCTCTTTCCCACCCATTCGTTACATTCAACCTCTGACGAGACCGACCAAATATAGACTGTGAAACAAGACCACACACTTTGTGCATTCGGAATCGAAGGCAGGGCGTCCCTCGCCGCATTTGCTACGATTGCCATTTGCTACTTCTGCAGAAGCGGCGGCGGCGGCGACGACGACGACGACGACGACGACGACGACGACGACGAATATCGCGAGAGGCTCTGAGATATGTGAGAAATACATCTATAAAATGTAATTCAGACTGCCTCGTCCCACCTTATGCTGTACCGCTTTGGCAAATGCTTTATCTGCGCCATTCGCCTTAATCGCATCTGAGAGTGATTCTTAAAAAAACGCCTGTCGCTAATTGTTCGTCATCACAGGTACTGTTTGCTATACGGCCACGACGCGCAACTGATTTCCAAAATTCATCTTTCTCCTGTGAGGATGGAACTTATGACCCCTGGTTTATTAGACCAGTGCTCTACCACTGAGCTAAAGAGGCGCGGCCTAGCGGTACTCTTGGGTACTTCGTCCTTACGGTCGTCTGCATCATCAGACTTTAGCTGACAACACTTCATATTACCGGCTAATATTTGCAGCTATGGCGACAAATTACTGCTTGACTACACATCTGACACGTAACCGATGTGCTCTCCAAACAACAACACTTGCATTTCAGAACATGTCTTTCACACATGTCTACAAAATCACCTTCACCTTCAAATACAGCTTCCTTGCGACTGACAGAGACGTAGGCAAAGTTTAAAGTTGCTATTTCCATTAAATCTCGTTAATCAGAAAAACGGTAATTTGCACTTGCAGCGGAACAAAATTCCGTTCCGCCCAGCGTCTGGCTCGAACCCACGACCCTGGGATTAAGAGTCTGACGCTCTACCGACTGAGCTAGCCGGCTACCTCGGTGAATACCTGCCGGGTAGCACGTCACACAGTACTCGTTTGGGTTGGGTGGTCCCATACAGAATCTCTCCATGATGCCTAATGTTTTCCTAACGTCACACTCGTCACGTACTTCACTTTTATGTCATAATCATTTCTGAGAGGTAAAGAAATTGCATGACAACATGCAGAGCTAGTGGCGTCAAAATTAACGCACATACTTTATGTGACTCAAAAGCCGAACGAGTTACTTTCCGACGTTGTTTTAGATGTGCAAGTGATAGTCAAAACTCGCTGTGTCGGCACTCTGCCGACCATTTCGCTAGTTAACACCGGTCTTGTTGTGTGTGTTTCAAGCTCAAGAGCATCTCCAAGCAAAAAATGGTCAACAGCAACATTCAGACGGTTTCGTACTGCTCAATTGCTACATTAAAACGTTATGTTTCTTTTTCAGAACTGGAAAAACACAAGCGTGACAGCATTCGAACCTGTAATCTTCAGATCCGAAGTCCGACGCCTTATCCATTAGGCCACACGGTCACTGACGACCAACATTTACATGTATACGACTCATCTCGAAACGCTCACACCCCTGAGGATTTGTGTTTTCGTTCTACACAGCCGCTGCCCCTTGCTCTTTCCCACCCATTCGTTACATTCAACCTCTGACGAGACCGACCAAATATAGACTGTGAAACAAGACCACACACTTTGTGCATTCGGAATCGAAGGCAGGGCGTCCCTCGCCGCATTTGCTACGATTGCCATTTGCTACTTCTGCAGAAGCGGCGGCGGCGGCGACGACGACGACGACGACGACGACGACGACGACGAATATCGCGAGAGGCTCTGAGATATGTGAGAAATACATCTATAAAATGTAATTCAGACTGCCTCGTCCCACCTTATGCTGTACCGCTTTGGCAAATGCTTTATCTGCGCCATTCGCCTTAATCGCATCTGAGAGTGATTCTTAAAAAAACGCCTGTCGCTAATTGTTCGTCATCACAGGTACTGTTTGCTATACGGCCACGACGCGCAACTGATTTCCAAAATTCATCTTTCTCCTGTGAGGATGGAACTTTCGACCCCTGGTTTATTAGACCAGTGCTCTACCACTGAGCTAAAGAGGCGCGGCCTAGCGGTACTCTTGGGTACTTCGTCCTTACGGTCGTCTGCATCATCAGACTTTAGCTGACAACACTTCATATTACCGGCTAATATTTGCAGCTATGGCGACAAATTACTGCTTGACTACACATCTGACACGTAACCGATGTGCTCTCCAAACAACAACACTTGCATTTCAGAACATGTCTTTCACACATGTCTACAAAATCACCTTCACCTTCAAATACAGCTTCCTTGCGACTGACAGAGACGTAGGCAAAGTTTAAAGTTGCTATTTCCATTAAATCTCGTTAATCAGAAAAACGGTAATTTACACTTGCAGCGGAACAAAATTCCGTTCCGCCCAGCGTCTGGCTCGAACCCACGACCCTGGGATTAAGAGTCTGACGTTCTACCGACTGAGCTAGCCGGCTACCTCGGTGAATACCTGCCGGGTAGCACGTCACACAGTACTCGTTTGGGTTGGGTGGTCCCATACAGAATCTCTCCATGATGCCTAATGTTTTCCTAACGTCACACTCGTCACGTACTTCACTTTTATGTCATAATCATTTCTGAGAGGTAAAGAAATTGCATGACAACATGCAGAGCTAGTGGCGTCAAAATTAACGCACATACTTTATGTGACTCAAAAGCCGAACGAGTTACTTTCCGACGTTGTTTTAGATGTGCAAGTGATAGTCAAAACTCGCTGTGTCGGCACTCTGCCGACCATTTCGCTAGTTAACACCGGTCTTGTTGTGTGTGTTTCAAGCTCAAGAGCATCTCCAAGCAAAAAATGGTCAACAGCAACATTCAGACGGTTTCGTACTGCTCAATTGCTACATTAAAACGTTATGTTTCTTTTTCAGAACTGGAAAAACACAAGCGTGACAGCATTCGAACCTGTAATCTTCAGATCCGAAGTCCGACGCCTTATCCATTAGGCCACACGGTCACTGACGACCAACATTTACATGTATACGACTCATCTCGAAACGCTCACACCCCTGAGGATTTGTGTTTTCGTTCTACACAGCCGCTGCCCCTTGCTCTTTCCCACCCATTCGTTACATTCAACCTCTGACGAGACCGACCAAATATAGACTGTGAAACAAGACCACACACTTTGTGCATTCGGAATCGAAGGCAGGGCGTCCCTCGCCGCATTTGCTACGATTGCCATTTGCTACTTCTGCAGAAGCGGCGGCGGCGGCGACGACGACGACGACGACGACGACGACGAATATCGCGAGAGGCTCTGAGATATGTGAGAAATACATCTATAAAATGTAATTCAGACTGCCTCGTCCCACCTTATGCTGTACCGCTTTGGCAAATGCTTTATCTGCGCCATTCGCCTTAATCGCATCTGAGAGTGATTCTTAAAAAAACGCCTGTCGCTAATTGTTCGTCATCACAGGTACTGTTTGCTATACGGCCACGACGCGCAACTGATTTCCAAAATTCATCTTTCTCCTGTGAGGATGGAACTTATGACCCCTGGTTTATTAGACCAGTGCTCTACCACTGAGCTAAAGAGGCGCGGCCTAGCGGTACTCTTGGGTACTTCGTCCTTACGGTCGTCTGCATCATCAGACTTTAGCTGACAACACTTCATATTACCGGCTAATATTTGCAGCTATGGCGACAAATTACTGCTTGACTACACATCTGACACGTAACCGATGTGCTCTCCAAACAACAACACTTGCATTTCAGAACATGTCTTTCACACATGTCTACAAAATCACCTTCACCTTCAAATACAGCTTCCTTGCGACTGACAGAGACGTAGGCAAAGTTTAAAGTTGCTATTTCCATTAAATCTCGTTAATCAGAAAAACGGTAATTTGCACTTGCAGCGGAACAAAATTCCGTTCCGCCCAGCGTCTGGCTCGAACCCACGACCCTGGGATTAAGAGTCTGACGCTCTACCGACTGAGCTAGCCGGCTACCTCGGTGAATACCTGCCGGGTAGCACGTCACACAGTACTCGTTTGGGTTGGGTGGTCCCATACAGAATCTCTCCATGATGCCTAATGTTTTCCTAACGTCACACTCGTCACGTACTTCACTTTTATGTCATAATCATTTCTGAGAGGTAAAGAAATTGCATGACAACATGCAGAGCTAGTGGCGTCAAAATTAACGCACATACTTTATGTGACTCAAAAGCCGAACGAGTTACTTTCCGACGTTGTTTTAGATGTGCAAGTGATAGTCAAAACTCGCTGTGTCGGCACTCTGCCGACCATTTCGCTAGTTAACACCGGTCTTGTTGTGTGTGTTTCAAGCTCAAGAGCATCTCCAAGCAAAAAATGGTCAACAGCAACATTCAGACGGTTTCGTACTGCTCAATTGCTACATTAAAACGTTATGTTTCTTTTTCAGAACTGGAAAAACACAAGCGTGACAGCATTCGAACCTGTAATCTTCAGATCCGAAGTCCGACGCCTTATCCATTAGGCCACACGGTCACTGACGACCAACATTTACATGTATACGACTCATCTCGAAACGCTCACACCCCTGAGGATTTGTGTTTTCGTTCTACACAGCCGCTGCCCCTTGCTCTTTCCCACCCATTCGTTACATTCAACCTCTGACGAGACCGACCAAATATAGACTGTGAAACAAGACCACACACTTTGTGCATTCGGAATCGAAGGCAGGGCGTCCCTCGCCGCATTTGCTACGATTGCCATTTGCTACTTCTGCAGAAGCGGCGGCGGCGGCGACGACGACGACGACGACGACGACGACGACGACGAATATCGCGAGAGGCTCTGAGATATGTGAGAAATACATCTATAAAATGTAATTCAGACTGCCTCGTCCCACCTTATGCTGTACCGCTTTGGCAAATGCTTTATCTGCGCCATTCGCCTTAATCGCATCTGAGAGTGATTCTTAAAAAAACGCCTGTCGCTAATTGTTCGTCATCACAGGTACTGTTTGCTATACGGCCACGACGCGCAACTGATTTCCAAAATTCATCTTTCTCCTGTGAGGATGGAACTTTCGACCCCTGGTTTATTAGACCAGTGCTCTACCACTGAGCTAAAGAGGCGCGGCCTAGCGGTACTCTTGGGTACTTCGTCCTTACGGTCGTCTGCATCATCAGACTTTAGCTGACAACACTTCATATTACCGGCTAATATTTGCAGCTATGGCGACAAATTACTGCTTGACTACACATCTGACACGTAACCGATGTGCTCTCCAAACAACAACACTTGCATTTCAGAACATGTCTTTCACACATGTCTACAAAATCACCTTCACCTTCAAATACAGCTTCCTTGCGACTGACAGAGACGTAGGCAAAGTTTAAAGTTGCTATTTCCATTAAATCTCGTTAATCAGAAAAACGGTAATTTACACTTGCAGCGGAACAAAATTCCGTTCCGCCCAGCGTCTGGCTCGAACCCACGACCCTGGGATTAAGAGTCTGACGTTCTACCGACTGAGCTAGCCGGCTACCTCGGTGAATACCTGCCGGGTAGCACGTCACACAGTACTCGTTTGGGTTGGGTGGTCCCATACAGAATCTCTCCATGATGCCTAATGTTTTCCTAACGTCACACTCGTCACGTACTTCACTTTTATGTCATAATCATTTCTGAGAGGTAAAGAAATTGCATGACAACATGCAGAGCTAGTGGCGTCAAAATTAACGCACATACTTTATGTGACTCAAAAGCCGAACGAGTTACTTTCCGACGTTGTTTTAGATGTGCAAGTGATAGTCAAAACTCGCTGTGTCGGCACTCTGCCGACCATTTCGCTAGTTAACACCGGTCTTGTTGTGTGTGTTTCAAGCTCAAGAGCATCTCCAAGCAAAAAATGGTCAACAGCAACATTCAGACGGTTTCGTACTGCTCAATTGCTACATTAAAACGTTATGTTTCTTTTTCAGAACTGGAAAAACACAAGCGTGACAGCATTCGAACCTGTAATCTTCAGATCCGAAGTCCGACGCCTTATCCATTAGGCCACACGGTCACTGACGACCAACATTTACATGTATACGACTCATCTCGAAACGCTCACACCCCTGAGGATTTGTGTTTTCGTTCTACACAGCCGCTGCCCCTTGCTCTTTCCCACCCATTCGTTACATTCAACCTCTGACGAGACCGACCAAATATAGACTGTGAAACAAGACCACACACTTTGTGCATTCGGAATCGAAGGCAGGGCGTCCCTCGCCGCATTTGCTACGATTGCCATTTGCTACTTCTGCAGAAGCGGCGGCGGCGGCGACGACGACGACGACGACGACGACGACGACGACGAATAACGCGAAAGGCTCTGAGATATGTGAGAAATACATCTATAAAATGTAATTCAGACTGCCTCGTCCCACCTTATGCTGTACCGCTTTGGCAAATGCTTTATCTGCGCCATTCGCCTTAATCGCATCTGAGAGTGATTCTTAAAAAAACGCCTGTCGCTAATTGTTCGTCATCACAGGTACTGTTTGCTATACGGCCACGACGCGCAACTGATTTCCAAAATTCATCTTTCTCCTGTGAGGATGGAACTTATGACCCCTGGTTTATTAGACCAGTGCTCTACCACTGAGCTAAAGAGGCGCGGCCTAGCGGTACTCTTGGGTACTTCGTCCTTACGGTCGTCTGCATCATCAGACTTTAGCTGACAACACTTCATATTACCGGCTAATATTTGCAGCTATGGCGACAAATTACTGCTTGACTACACATCTGACACGTAACCGATGTGCTCTCCAAACAACAACACTTGCATTTCAGAACATGTCTTTCACACATGTCTACAAAATCACCTTCACCTTCAAATACAGCTTCCTTGCGACTGACAGAGACGTAGGCAAAGTTTAAAGTTGCTATTTCCATTAAATCTCGTTAATCAGAAAAACGGTAATTTGCACTTGCAGCGGAACAAAATTCCGTTCCGCCCAGCGTCTGGCTCGAACCCACGACCCTGGGATTAAGAGTCTGACGCTCTACCGACTGAGCTAGCCGGCTACCTCGGTGAATACCTGCCGGGTAGCACGTCACACAGTACTCGTTTGGGTTGGGTGGTCCCATACAGAATCTCTCCATGATGCCTAATGTTTTCCTAACGTCACACTCGTCACGTACTTCACTTTTATGTCATAATCATTTCTGAGAGGTAAAGAAATTGCATGACAACATGCAGAGCTAGTGGCGTCAAAATTAACGCACATACTTTATGTGACTCAAAAGCCGAACGAGTTACTTTCCGACGTTGTTTTAGATGTGCAAGTGATAGTCAAAACTCGCTGTGTCGGCACTCTGCCGACCATTTCGCTAGTTAACACCGGTCTTGTTGTGTGTGTTTCAAGCTCAAGAGCATCTCCAAGCAAAAAATGGTCAACAGCAACATTCAGACGGTTTCGTACTGCTCAATTGCTACATTAAAACGTTATGTTTCTTTTTCAGAACTGGAAAAACACAAGCGTGACAGCATTCGAACCTGTAATCTTCAGATCCGAAGTCCGACGCCTTATCCATTAGGCCACACGGTCACTGACGACCAACATTTACATGTATACGACTCATCTCGAAACGCTCACACCCCTGAGGATTTGTGTTTTCGTTCTACACAGCCGCTGCCCCTTGCTCTTTCCCACCCATTCGTTACATTCAACCTCTGACGAGACCGACCAAATATAGACTGTGAAACAAGACCACACACTTTGTGCATTCGGAATCGAAGGCAGGGCGTCCCTCGCCGCATTTGCTACGATTGCCATTTGCTACTTCTGCAGAAGCGGCGGCGGCGGCGGCGACGACGACGACGACGACGACGACGACGAATATCGCGAGAGGCTCTGAGATATGTGAGAAATACATCTATAAAATGTAATTCAGACTGCCTCGTCCCACCTTATGCTGTACCGCTTTGGCAAATGCTTTATCTGCGCCATTCGCCTTAATCGCATCTGAGAGTGATTCTTAAAAAAACGCCTGTCGCTAATTGTTCGTCATCACAGGTACTGTTTGCTATACGGCCACGACGCGCAACTGATTTCCAAAATTCATCTTCCTCCTGTGAGGATGGAACTTACGACCGCTGGTTTATTAGACCAGTGCTCTACCACTGAGCTAAAGAGGCGCGGCCTAGCGGTACTCTTGGGTACTTCGTCCTTACGGTCGTCTGCATCATCAGACTTTAGCTGACAACACTTCATATTACCGGCTAATATTTGCAGCTATGGCGACAAATTACTGCTTGACTACACATCTGACACGTAACCGATGTGCTCTCCAAACAACAACACTTGCATTTCAGAACATGTCTTTCACACATGTCTACAAAATCACCTTCACCTTCAAATACAGCTTCCTTGCGACTGACAGAGACGTAGGCAAAGTTTAAAGTTGCTATTTCCATTAAATCTCGTTAATCAGAAAAACGGTAATTTGCACTTGCAGCGGAACAAAATTCCGTTCCGCCCAGCGTCTGGCTCGAACCCACGACAATGGGATTAAGAGTCTGACGCTCTACCGACTGAGCTAGCCGGCTACCTCGGTGAATACCTGCCGGGTAGCACGTCACACAGTACTCGTTTGGGTTGGGTGGTCCCATACAGAATCTCTCCATGATGCCTAATGTTTTCCTAACGTCACACTCGTCACGTACTTCACTTTTATGTCATAATCATTTCTGAGAGGTAAAGAAATTGCATGACAACATGCAGAGCTAGTGGCGTCAAAATTAACGCACATACTTTATGTGACTCAAAAGCCGAACGAGTTACTTTCCGACGTTGTTTTAGATGTGCAAGTGATAGTCAAAACTCGCTGTGTCGGCACTCTGCCGACCATTTCGCTAGTTAACACCGGTCTTGTTGTGTGTGTTTCAAGCTCAAGAGCATCTCCAAGCAAAAAATGGTCAACAGCAACATTCAGACGGTTTCGTACTGCTCAATTGCTACATTAAAACGTTATGTTTCTTTTTCAGAACTGGAAAAACACAAGCGTGACAGCATTCGAACCTGTAATCTTCAGATCCGAAGTCCGACGCCTTATCCATTAGGCCACACGGTCACTGACGACCAACATTTACATGTATACGACTCATCTCGAAACGCTCACACCCCTGAGGATTTGTGTTTTCGTTCTACACAGCCGCTGCCCCTTGCTCTTTCCCACCCATTCGTTACATTCAACCTCTGACGAGACCGACCAAATATAGACTGTGAAACAAGACCACACACTTTGTGCATTCGGAATCGAAGGCAGGGCGTCCCTCGCCGCATTTGCTACGATTGCCATTTGCTACTTCTGCAGAAGCGGCGGCGGCGGCGACGATGACGACGACGACGACGACGACGACGACGACGAATATCGCGAGAGGCTCTGAGATATGTGAGAAATACATCTATAAAATGTAATTCAGACTGCCTCGTCCCACCTTATGCTCTACCGCTTTGGCAAATGCTTTATCTGCGCCATTCGCCTTAATCGCATCTGAGAGTGATTCTTAAAAAAACGCCTGTCGCTAATTGTTCGTCATCACAGGTACTGTTTGCTATACGGCCACGACGCGCAACTGATTTCCAAAATTCATCTTTCTCCTGTGAGGATGGAACTTACGACCGCTGGTTTATTAGACCAGTGCTCTACCACTGAGCTAAAGAGGCGCGGCCTAGCGGTACTCTTGGGTACTTCGTCCTTACGGTCGTCTGCATCATCAGACTTTAGCTTACAACACTTCATATTACCGGCTAATATTTGCAGCTATGGCGACAAATTACTGCTTGACTACACATCTGACACGTAACCGATGTGCTCTCCAAACAACAACACTTGCATTTCAGAACATGTCTTTCACACATGTCTACAAAATCACCTTCACCTTCAAATACAGCTTCCTTGCGACTGACAGAGACGTAGGCAAAGTTTAAAGTTGCTATTTCCATTAAATCTCGTTAATCAGAAAAACGGTAATTTGCACTTGCAGCGGAACAAAATTCCGTTCCGCCCAGCGTCTGGCTCGAACCCACGACCCTGGGATTAAGAGTCTGACGCTCTACCGACTGAGCTAGCCGGCTACCTCGGTGAATACCTGCCGGGTAGCACGTCACACAGTACTCGTTTGGGTTGGGTGGTCCCATACAGAATCTCTCCATGATGCCTAATGTTTTCCTAACGTCACACTCGTCACGTACTTCACTTTTATGTCATAATCATTTCTGAGAGGTAAAGAAATTGCATGACAACATGCAGAGCTAGTGGCGTCAAAATTAACGCACATACTTTATGTGACTCAAAAGCCGAACGAGTTACTTTCCGACGTTGTTTTAGATGTGCAAGTGATAGTCAAAACTCGCTGTGTCGGCACTCTGCCGACCATTTCGCTAGTTAACACCGGTCTTGTTGTGTGTGTTTCAAGCTCAAGAGCATCTCCAAGCAAAAAATGGTCAACAGCAACATTCAGACGGTTTCGTACTGCTCAATTGCTACATTAAAACGTTATGTTTCTTTTTCAGAACTGGAAAAACACAAGCGTGACAGCATTCGAACCTGTAATCTTCAGATCCGAAGTCCGACGCCTTATCCATTAGGCCACACGGTCACTGACGACCAACATTTACATGTATACGACTCATCTCGAAACGCTCACACCCCTGAGGATTTGTGTTTTCGTTCTACACAGCCGCTGCCCCTTGCTCTTTCCCACCCATTCGTTACATTCAACCTCTGACGAGACCGACCAAATATAGACTGTGAAACAAGACCACACACTTTGTGCATTCGGAATCGAAGGCAGGGCGTCCCTCGCCGCATTTGCTACGATTGCCATTTGCTACTTCTGCAGAAGCGGCGGCGGCGGCGACGATGACGACGACGACGACGACGACGACGACGACGAATATCGCGAGAGGCTCTGAGATATGTGAGAAATACATCTATAAAATGTAATTCAGACTGCCTCGTCCCACCTTATGCTCTACCGCTTTGGCAAATGCTTTATCTGCGCCATTCGCCTTAATCGCATCTGAGAGTGATTCTTAAAAAAACGCCTGTCGCTAATTGTTCGTCATCACAGGTACTGTTTGCTATACGGCCACGACGCGCAACTGATTTCCAAAATTCATCTTTCTCCTGTGAGGATGGAACTTACGACCGCTGGTTTATTAGACCAGTGCTCTACCACTGAGCTAAAGAGGCGCGGCCTAGCGGTACTCTTGGGTACTTCGTCCTTACGGTCGTCTGCATCATCAGACTTTAGCTGACAACACTTCATATTACCGGCTAATATTTGCAGCTATGGCGACAAATTACTGCTTGACTACACATCTGACACGTAACCGATGTGCTCTCCAAACAACAACACTTGCATTTCAGAACATGTCTTTCACACATGTCTACAAAATCACCTTCACCTTCAAATACAGCTTCCTTGCGACTGACAGAGACGTAGGCAAAGTTTAAAGTTGCTATTTCCATTAAATCTCGTTAATCAGAAAAACGGTAATTTGCACTTGCAGCGGAACAAAATTCCGTTCCGCCCAGCTTCTGGCTCGAACCCACGAACCTGGGATTAAGAGTCTGACGCTCTACCGACTGAGCTAGCCGGCTACCTCGGTGAATACCTGCCGGGTAGCACGTCACACAGTACTCGTTTGGGTTGGGTGGTCCCATACAGAATCTCTCCATGATGCCTAATGTTTTCCTAACGTCACACTCGTCACGTACTTCACTTTTATGTCATAATCATTTCTGAGAGGTAAAGAAATTGCATGACAACATGCAGAGCTAGTGGCGTCAAAATTAACGCACATACTTTATGTGACTCAAAAGCCGAACGAGTTACTTTCCGACGTTGTTTTAGATGTGCAAGTGATAGTCAAAACTCGCTGTGTCGGCACTCTGCCGACCATTTCGCTAGTTAACACCGGTCTTGTTGTGTGTGTTTCAAGCTCAAGAGCATCTCCAAGCAAAAAATGGTCAACAGCAACATTCAGACGGTTTCGTACTGCTCAATTGCTACATTAAAACGTTATGTTTCTTTTTCAGAACTGGAAAAACACAAGCGTGACAGCATTCGAACCTGTAATCTTCAGATCCGAAGTCCGACGCCTTATCCATTAGGCCACACGGTCACTGACGACCAACATTTACATGTATACGACTCATCTCGAAACGCTCACACCCCTGAGGATTTGTGTTTTCGTTCTACACAGCCGCTGCCCCTTGCTCTTTCCCACCCATTCGTTACATTCAACCTCTGACGAGACCGACCAAATATAGACTGTGAAACAAGACCACACACTTTGTGCATTCGGAATCGAAGGCAGGGCGTCCCTCGCCGCATTTGCTACGATTGCCATTTGCTACTTCTGCAGAAGCGGCGGCGGCGGCGACGACGACGACGACGACGACGACGACGACGACGAATATCGCGAGAGGCTCTGAGATATGTGAGAAATACATCTATAAAATGTAATTCAGACTGCCTCGTCCCACCTTATGCTGTACCGCTTTGGCAAATGCTTTATCTGCGCCATTCGCCTTAATCGCATCTGAGAGTGATTCTTAAAAAAACGCCTGTCGCTAATTGTTCGTCATCACAGGTACTGTTTGCTATACGGCCACGACGCGCAACTGATTTCCAAAATTCATCTTTCTCCTGTGAGGATGGAACTTACGACCGCTGGTTTATTAGACCAGTGCTCTACCACTGAGCTAAAGAGGCGCGGCCTAGCGGTACTCTTGGGTACTTCGTCCTTACGGTCGTCTGCATCATCAGACTTTAGCTGACAACACTTCATATTACCGGCTAATATTTGCAGCTATGGCGACAAATTACTGCTTGACTACACATCTGACACGTAACCGATGTGCTCTCCAAACAACAACACTTGTATTTCAGAACATGTCTTTCACACATGTCTACAAAATCACCTTCACCTTCAAATACAGCTTCCTTGCGACTGACAGAGACGTAGGCAAAGTTTAAAGTTGCTATTTCCATTAAATCTCGTTAATCAGAAAAACGGTAATTTGCACTTGCAGCGGAACAAAATTCCGTTCCGCCCAGCTTCTGGCTCGAACCCACGAACCTGGGATTAAGAGTCTGACGCTCTACCGACTGAGCTAGCCGGCTACCTCGGTGAATACCTGCCGGGTAGCACGTCACACAGTACTCGTTTGGGTTGGGTGGTCCCATACAGAATCTCTCCATGATGCCTAATGTTTTCCTAACGTCACACTCGTCACGTACTTCACTTTTATGTCATAATCATTTCTGAGAGGTAAAGAAATTGCATGACAACATGCAGAGCTAGTGGCGTCAAAATTAACGCACATACTTTATGTGACTCAAAAGCCGAACGAGTTACTTTCCGACGTTGTTTTAGATGTGCAAGTGATAGTCAAAACTCGCTGTGTCGGCACTCTGCCGACCATTTCGCTAGTTAACACCGGTCTTGTTGTGTGTGTTTCAAGCTCAAGAGCATCTCCAAGCAAAAAATGGTCAACAGCAACATTCAGACGGTTTCGTACTGCTCAATTGCTACATTAAAACGTTATGTTTCTTTTTCAGAACTGGAAAAACGCAAGCGTGACAGCATTCGAACCTGTAATCTTCAGATCCGAAGTCCGACGCCTTATCCATTAGGCCACACGGTCACTGACGACCAACATTTACATGTATACGACTCATCTCGAAACGCTCACACCCCTGAGGATTTGTGTTTTCGTTCTACACAGCCGCTGCCCCTTGCTCTTTCCCACCCATTCGTTACATTCAACCTCTGACGAGACCGACCAAATATAGACTGTGAAACAAGACCACACACTTTGTGCATTCGGAATCGAAGGCAGGGCGTCCCTCGCCGCATTTGCTACGATTGCCATTTGCTACTTCTGCAGAAGCGGCGGCGGCGGCGACGACGACGACGACGACGACGACGACGACGACGAATATCGCGAGAGGCTCTGAGATATGTGAGAAATACATCTATAAAATGTAATTCAGACTGCCTCGTCCCACCTTATGCTGTACCGCTTTGGCAAATGCTTTATCTGCGCCATTCGCCTTAATCGCATCTGAGAGTGATTCTTAAAAAAACGCCTGTCGCTAATTGTTCGTCATCACAGGTACTGTTTGCTATACGGCCACGACGCGCAACTGATTTCCAAAATTCATCTTCCTCCTGTGAGGATGGAACTTACGACCGCTGGTTTATTAGACCAGTGCTCTACCACTGAGCTAAAGAGGCGCGGCCTAGCGGTACTCTTGGGTACTTCGTCCTTACGGTCGTCTGCATCATCAGACTTTAGCTGACAACACTTCATATTACCGGCTAATATTTGCAGCTATGGCGACAAATTACTGCTTGACTACACATCTGACACGTAACCGATGTGCTCTCCAAACAACAACACTTGCATTTCAGAACATGTCTTTCACACATGTCTACAAAATCACCTTCACCTTCAAATACAGCTTCCTTGCGACTGACAGAGACGTAGGCAAAGTTTAAAGTTGCTATTTCCATTAAATCTCGTTAATCAGAAAAACGGTAATTTGCACTTGCAGCGGAACAAAATTCCGTTCCGCCCAGCGTCTGGCTCGAACCCACGAACCTGGGATTAAGAGTCTGACACTCTACCGACTGAGCTAGCCGGCTACCTCGGTGAATACCTGCCGGGTAGCACGTCACACAGTACTCGTTTGGGTTGGGTGGTCCCATACAGAATCTCTCCATGATGCCTAATGTTTTCCTAACGTCACACTCGTCACGTACTTCACTTTTATGTCATAATCATTTCTGAGAGGTAAAGAAATTGCATGACAACATGCAGAGCTAGTGGCGTCAAAATTAACGCACATACTTTATGTGACTCAAAAGCCGAACGAGTTACTTTCCGACGTTGTTTTAGATGTGCAAGTGATAGTCAAAACTCGCTGTGTCGGCACTCTGCCGACCATTTCGCTAGTTAACACCGGTCTTGTTGTGTGTGTTTCAAGCTCAAGAGCATCTCCAAGCAAAAAATGGTCAACAGCAACATTCAGACGGTTTCGTACTGCTCAATTGCTACATTAAAACGTTATGTTTCTTTTTCAGAACTGGAAAAACACAAGCGTGACAGCATTCGAACCCGTAATCTTCAGATCCGAAGTCCGACGCCTTATCCATTAGGCCACACGGTCACTGACGACCAACATTTACATGTATACGACTCATCTCGAAACGCTCACACCCCTGAGGATTTGTGTTTTCGTTCTACACAGCCGCTGCCCCTTGCTCTTTCCCACCCATTCGTTACATTCAACCTCTGACGAGACCGACCAAATATAGACTGTGAAACAAGACCACACACTTTGTGCATTCGGAATCGAAGGCAGGGCGTCCCTCGCCGCATTTGCTACGATTGCCATTTGCTACTTCTGCAGAAGCGGCGGCGGCGGCGGCGACGACGACGACGACGACGACGACGACGACGAATATCGCGAGAGGCTCTGAGATATGTGAGAAATACATCTATAAAATGTAATTCAGACTGCCTCGTCCCACCTTATGCTGTACCGCTTTGGCAAATGCTTTATCTGCGCCATTCGCCTTAATCGCATCTGAGAGTGATTCTTAAAAAAACGCCTGTCGCTAATTGTTCGTCATCACAGGTACTGTTTGCTATACGGCCACGACGCGCAACTGATTTCCAAAATTCATCTTTCTCCTGTGAGGATGGAACTTACGACCGCTGGTTTATTAGACCAGTGCTCTACCACTGAGCTAAAGAGGCGCGGCCTAGCGGTACTCTTGGGTACTTCGTCCTTACGGTCGTCTGCATCATCAGACTTTAGCTGACAACACTTCATATTACCGGCTAATATTTGCAGCTATGGCGACAAATTACTGCTTGACTACACATCTGACACGTAACCGATGTGCTCTCCAAACAACAACACTTGCATTTCAGAACATGTCTTTCACACATGTCTACAAAATCACCTTCACCTTCAAATACAGCTTCCTTGCGACTGACAGAGACGTAGGCAAAGTTTAAAGTTGCTATTTCCATTAAATCTCGTTAATCAGAAAAACGGTAATTTGCACTTGCAGCGGAACAAAATTCCGTTCCGCCCAGCTTCTGGCTCGAACCCACGAACCTGGGATTAAGAGTCTGACGCTCTACCGACTGAGCTAGCCGGCTACCTCGGTGAATACCTGCCGGGTAGCACGTCACACAGTACTCGTTTGGGTTGGGTGGTCCCATACAGAATCTCTCCATGATGCCTAATGTTTTCCTAACGTCACACTCGTCACGTACTTCACTTTTATGTCATAATCATTTCTGAGAGGTAAAGAAATTGCATGACAACATGCAGAGCTAGTGGCGTCAAAATTAACGCACATACTTTATGTGACTCAAAAGCCGAACGAGTTACTTTCCGACGTTGTTTTAGATGTGCAAGTGATAGTCAAAACTCGCTGTGTCGGCACTCTGCCGACCATTTCGCTAGTTAACACCGGTCTTGTTGTGTGTGTTTCAAGCTCAAGAGCATCTCCAAGCAAAAAATGGTCAACAGCAACATTCAGACGGTTTCGTACTGCTCAATTGCTACATTAAAACGTTATGTTTCTTTTTCAGAACTGGAAAAACGCAAGCGTGACAGCATTCGAACCTGTAATCTTCAGATCCGAAGTCCGACGCCTTATCCATTAGGCCACACGGTCACTGACGACCAACATTTACATGTATACGACTCATCTCGAAACGCTCACACCCCTGAGGATTTGTGTTTTCGTTCTACACAGCCGCTGCCCCTTGCTCTTTCCCACCCATTCGTTACATTCAACCTCTGACGAGACCGACCAAATATAGACTGTGAAACAAGACCACACACTTTGTGCATTCGGAATCGAAGGCAGGGCGTCCCTCGCCGCATTTGCTACGATTGCCATTTGCTACTTCTGCAGAAGCGGCGGCGGCGGCGACGACGACGACGACGACGACGACGACGACGACGACGACGAATATCGCGAGAGGCTCTGAGATATGTGAGAAATACATCTATAAAATGTAATTCAGACTGCCTCGTCCCACCTTATGCTGTACCGCTTTGGCAAATGCTTTATCTGCGCCATTCGCCTTAATCGCATCTGAGAGTGATTCTTAAAAAAACGCCTGTCGCTAATTGTTCGTCATCACAGGTACTGTTTGCTATACGGCCACGACGCGCAACTGATTTCCAAAATTCATCTTCCTCCTGTGAGGATGGAACTTACGACCGCTGGTTTATTAGACCAGTGCTCTACCACTGAGCTAAAGAGGCGCGGCCTAGCGGTACTCTTGGGTACTTCGTCCTTACGGTCGTCTGCATCATCAGACTTTAGCTGACAACACTTCATATTACCGGCTAATATTTGCAGCTATGGCGACAAATTACTGCTTGACTACACATCTGACACGTAACCGATGTGCTCTCCAAACAACAACACTTGCATTTCAGAACATGTCTTTCACACATGTCTACAAAATCACCTTCACCTTCAAATACAGCTTCCTTGCGACTGACAGAGACGTAGGCAAAGTTTAAAGTTGCTATTTCCATTAAATCTCGTTAATCAGAAAAACGGTAATTTGCACTTGCAGCGGAACAAAATTCCGTTCCGCCCAGCGTCTGGCTCGAACCCACGAACCTGGGATTAAGAGTCTGACACTCTACCGACTGAGCTAGCCGGCTACCTCGGTGAATACCTGCCGGGTAGCACGTCACACAGTACTCGTTTGGGTTGGGTGGTCCCATACAGAATCTCTCCATGATGCCTAATGTTTTCCTAACGTCACACTCGTCACGTACTTCACTTTTATGTCATAATCATTTCTGAGAGGTAAAGAAATTGCATGACAACATGCAGAGCTAGTGGCGTCAAAATTAACGCACATACTTTATGTGACTCAAAAGCCGAACGAGTTACTTTCCGACGTTGTTTTAGATGTGCAAGTGATAGTCAAAACTCGCTGTGTCGGCACTCTGCCGACCATTTCGCTAGTTAACACCGGTCTTGTTGTGTGTGTTTCAAGCTCAAGAGCATCTCCAAGCAAAAAATGGTCAACAGCAACATTCAGACGGTTTCGTACTGCTCAATTGCTACATTAAAACGTTATGTTTCTTTTTCAGAACTGGAAAAACACAAGCGTGACAGCATTCGAACCCGTAATCTTCAGATCCGAAGTCCGACGCCTTATCCATTAGGCCACACGGTCACTGACGACCAACATTTACATGTATACGACTCATCTCGAAACGCTCACACCCCTGAGGATTTGTGTTTTCGTTCTACACAGCCGCTGCCCCTTGCTCTTTCCCACCCATTCGTTACATTCAACCTCTGACGAGACCGACCAAATATAGACTGTGAAACAAGACCACACACTTTGTGCATTCGGAATCGAAGGCAGGGCGTCCCTCGCCGCATTTGCTACGATTGCCATTTGCTACTTCTGCAGAAGCGGCGGCGGCGGCGGCGACGACGACGACGACGACGACGACGACGAATATCGCGAGAGGCTCTGAGATATGTGAGAAATACATCTATAAAATGTAATTCAGACTGCCTCGTCCCACCTTATGCTGTACCGCTTTGGCAAATGCTTTATCTGCGCCATTCGCCTTAATCGCATCTGAGAGTGATTCTTAAAAAAACGCCTGTCGCTAATTGTTCGTCATCACAGGTACTGTTTGCTATACGGCCACGACGCGCAACTGATTTCCAAAATTCATCTTTCTCCTGTGAGGATGGAACTTACGACCGCTGGTTTATTAGACCAGTGCTCTACCACTGAGCTAAAGAGGCGCGGCCTAGTGGTACTCTTGGGTACTTCGTCCTTACGGTCGTCTGCATCATCAGACTTTAGCTGACAACACTTCATATTACCGGCTAATATTTGCAGCTATGGCGACAAATTACTGCTTGACTACACATCTGACACGTAACCGATGTGCTCTCCAAACAACAACACTTGCATTTCAGAACATGTCTTTCACACATGTCTACAAAATCACCTTCACCTTCAAATACAGCTTCCTTGCGACTGACAGAGACGTAGGCAAAGTTTAAAGTTGCTATTTCCATTAAATCTCGTTAATCAGAAAAACGGTAATTTGCACTTGCAGCGGAACAAAATTCCGTTCCGCCCAGCTTCTGGCTCGAACCCACGAACCTGGGATTAAGAGTCTGACGCTCTACCGACTGAGCTAGCCGGCTACCTCGGTGAATACCTGCCGGGTAGCACGTCACACAGTACTCGTTTGGGTTGGGTGGTCCCATACAGAATCTCTCCATGATGCCTAATGTTTTCCTAACGTCACACTCGTCACGTACTTCACTTTTATGTCATAATCATTTCTGAGAGGTAAAGAAATTGCATGACAACATGCAGAGCTAGTGGCGTCAAAATTAACGCACATACTTTATGTGACTCAAAAGCCGAACGAGTTACTTTCCGACGTTGTTTTAGATGTGCAAGTGATAGTCAAAACTCGCTGTGTCGGCACTCTGCCGACCATTTCGCTAGTTAACACCGGTCTTGTTGTGTGTGTTTCAAGCTCAAGAGCATCTCCAAGCAAAAAATGGTCAACAGCAACATTCAGACGGTTTCGTACTGCTCAATTGCTACATTAAAACGTTATGTTTCTTTTTCAGAACTGGAAAAACGCAAGCGTGACAGCATTCGAACCTGTAATCTTCAGATCCGAAGTCCGACGCCTTATCCATTAGGCCACACGGTCACTGACGACCAACATTTACATGTATACGACTCATCTCGAAACGCTCACACCCCTGAGGATTTGTGTTTTCGTTCTACACAGCCGCTGCCCCTTGCTCTTTCCCACCCATTCGTTACATTCAACCTCTGACGAGACCGACCAAATATAGACTGTGAAACAAGACCACACACTTTGTGCATTCGGAATCGAAGGCAGGGCGTCCCTCGCCGCATTTGCTACGATTGCCATTTGCTACTTCTGCAGAAGCGGCGGCGGCGGCGACGATGACGACGACGACGACGACGACGACGACGACGAATATCGCGAGAGGCTCTGAGATATGTGAGAAATACATCTATAAAATGTAATTCAGACTCCCTCGTCCCACCTTATGCTGTACCGCTTTGGCAAATGCTTTATCTGCGCCATTCGCCTTAATCGCATCTGAGAGTGATTCTTAAAAAAACGCCTGTCGCTAATTGTTCGTCATCACAGGTACTGTTTGCTATACGGCCACGACGCGCAACTGATTTCCAAAATTGATCTTTCTCCTGTGAGGATGGAACTTACGACCGCTGGTTTATTAGACCAGTGCTCTACCACTGAGCTAAAGAGGCGCGGCCTAGCGGTACTCTTGGGTACTTCGTCCTTACGGTCGTCTGCATCATCAGACTTTAGCTTACAACACTTCATATTACCGGCTAATATTTGCAGCTATGGCGACAAATTACTGCTTGACTACACATCTGACACGTAACCGATGTGCTCTCCAAACAACAACACTTGCATTTCAGAACATGTCTTTCACACATGTCTACAAAATCACCTTCACCTTCAAATACAGCTTCCTTGCGACTGACAGAGACGTAGGCAAAGTTTAAAGTTGCTATTTCCATTAAATCTCGTTAATCAGAAAAACGGTAATTTGCACTTGCAGCGGAACAAAATTCCGTTCCGCCCAGCGTCTGGCTCGAACCCACGACCCTGGGATTAAGAGTCTGACGCTCTACCGACTGAGCTAGCCGGCTACCTCGGTGAATACCTGCCGGGTAGCACGTCACACAGTACTCGTTTGGGTTGGGTGGTCCCATACAGAATCTCTCCATGATGCCTAATGTTTTCCTAACGTCACACTCGTCACGTACTTCACTTTTATGTCATAATCATTTCTGAGAGGTAAAGAAATTGCATGACAACATGCAGAGCTAGTGGCGTCAAAATTAACGCACATACTTTATGTGACTCAAAAGCCGAACGAGTTACTTTCCGACGTTGTTTTAGATGTGCAAGTGATAGTCAAAACTCGCTGTGTCGGCACTCTGCCGACCATTTCGCTAGTTAACACCGGTCTTGTTGTGTGTGTTTCAAGCTCAAGAGCATCTCCAAGCAAAAAATGGTCAACAGCAACATTCAGACGGTTTCGTACTGCTCAATTGCTACATTAAAACGTTATGTTTCTTTTTCAGAACTGGAAAAACACAAGCGTGACAGCATTCGAACCTGTAATCTTCAGATCCGAAGTCCGACGCCTTATCCATTAGGCCACACGGTCACTGACGACCAACATTTACATGTATACGACTCATCTCGAAACGCTCACACCCCTGAGGATTTGTGTTTTCGTTCTACACAGCCGCTGCCCCTTGCTCTTTCCCACCCATTCGTTACATTCAACCTCTGACGAGACCGACCAAATATAGACTGTGAAACAAGACCACACACTTTGTGCATTCGGAATCGAAGGCAGGGCGTCCCTCGCCGCATTTGCTACGATTGCCATTTGCTACTTCTGCAGAAGCGGCGGCGGCGGCGACGACGACGACGACGACGACGACGACGACGAATATCGCGAGAGGCTCTGAGATATGTGAGAAATACATCTATAAAATGTAATTCAGACTGCCTCGTCCCACCTTATGCTGTACCGCTTTGGCAAATGCTTTATCTGCGCCATTCGCCTTAATCGCATCTGAGAGTGATTCTTAAAAAAACGCCTGTCGCTAATTGTTCGTCATCACAGGTACTGTTTGCTATACGGCCACGACGCGCAACTGATTTCCAAAATTCATCTTCCTCCTGTGAGGATGGAACTTACGACCGCTGGTTTATTAGACCAGTGCTCTACCACTGAGCTAAAGAGGCGCGGCCTAGCGGTACTCTTAGGTACTTCGTCCTTACGGTCGTCTGCATCATCAGACTTTAGCTGACAACACTTCATATTACCGGCTAATATTTGCAGCTATGGCGACAAATTACTGCTTGACTACACATCTGACACGTAACCGATGTGCTCTCCAAACAACAACACTTGCATTTCAGAACATGTCTTTCACACATGTCTACAAAATCACCTTCACCTTCAAATACAGCTTCCTTGCGACTGACAGAGACGTAGGCAAAGTTTAAAGTTGCTATTTCCATTAAATCTCGTTAATCAGAAAAACGGTAATTTGCACTTGCAGCGGAACAAAATTCCGTTCCGCCCAGCGTCTGGCTCGAACCCACGAACCTGGGATTAAGAGTCTGACGCTCTACCGACTGAGCTAGCCGGCTACCTCGGTGAATACCTGCCGGGTAGCACGTCACACAGTACTCGTTTGGGTTGGGTGGTCCCATACAGAATCTCTCCATGATGCCTAATGTTTTCCTAACGTCACACTCGTCACGTACTTCACTTTTATGTCATAATCATTTCTGAGAGGTAAAGAAATTGCATGACAACATGCAGAGCTAGTGGCGTCAAAATTAACGCACATACTTTATGTGACTCAAAAGCCGAACGAGTTACTTTCCGACGTTGTTTTAGATGTGCAAGTGATAGTCAAAACTCGCTGTGTCGGCACTCTGCCGACCATTTCGCTAGTTAACACCGGTCTTGTTGTGTGTGTTTCAAGCTCAAGAGCATCTCCAAGCAAAAAATGGTCAACAGCAACATTCAGACGGTTTCGTACTGCTCAATTGCTACATTAAAACGTTATGTTTCTTTTTCAGAACTGGAAAAACACAAGCGTGACAGCATTCGAACCTGTAATCTTCAGATCCGAAGTCCGACGCCTTATCCATTAGGCCACACGGTCACTGACGACCAACATTTACATGTATACGACTCATCTCGAAACGCTCACACCCCTGAGGATTTGTGTTTTCGTTCTACACAGCCGCTGCCCCTTGATCTTTCCCACCCATTCGTTACATTCAACCTCTGACGAGACCGACCAAATATAGACTGTGAAACAAGACCACACACTTTGTGCATTCGGAATCGAAGGCAGGGCGTCCCTCGCCGCATTTGCTACGATTGCCATTTGCTACTTCTGCAGAAGCGGCGGCGGCGGCGACGACGACGACGACGACGACGACAACGACGACGAATATCGCGAGAGGCTCTGAGATATGTGAGAAATACATCTATAAAATGTAATTCAGACTGCCTCGTCCCACCTTATGCTGTACCGCTTTGGCAAATGCTTTATCTGCGCCATTCGCCTTAATCGCATCTGAGAGTGATTCTTAAAAAAACGCCTGTCGCTAATTGTTCGTCATCACAGGTACTGTTTGCTATACGGCCACGACGCGCAACTGATTTCCAAAATTCATCTTTCTCCTGTGAGGATGGAACTTATGACCCCTGGTTTATTAGACCAGTGCTCTACCACTGAGCTAAAGAGGCGCGGCCTAGCGGTACTCTTGGGTACTTCGTCCTTACGGTCGTCTGCATCATCAGACTTTAGCTGACAACACTTCATATTACCGGCTAATATTTGCAGCTATGGCGACAAATTACTGCTTGACTACACATCTGACACGTAACCGATGTGCTCTCCAAACAACAACACTTGCATTTCAGAACATGTCTTTCACACATGTCTACAAAATCACCTTCACCTTCAAATACAGCTTCCTTGCGACTGACAGAGACGTAGGCAAAGTTTAAAGTTGCTATTTCCATTAAATCTCGTTAATCAGAAAAACGGTAATTTACACTTGCAGCGGAACAAAATTCCGTTCCGCCCAGCGTCTGGCTCGAACCCACGACCCTGGGATTAAGAGTCTGACGCTCTACCGACTGAGCTAGCCGGCTACCTCGGTGAATACCTGCCGGGTAGCACGTCACACAGTACTCGTTTGGGTTGGGTGGTCCCATACAGAATCTCTCCATGATGCCTAATGTTCTCCTAACGTCACATTCGTCACGTACTTCACTTTTATGTCATAATTATTTCTGAGAGGTAAAGAAATTGCATGACAACATGCAGAGCTAGTGGCGTCAAAATTAACGCACATACTTTATGTGACTCAAAAGCCGAACGAGTTACTTTCCGACGTTGTTTTAGATGTGCAAGTGATAGTCAAAACTCGCTGTGTCGGCACTCTGCCGACCATTTCGCTAGTTAACACCGGTCTTGTTGTGTGTGTTTCAAGCTCAAGAGCATCTCCAAGCAAAAAATGGTCAACAGCAACATTCAGACGGTTTCGTACTGCTCAATTGCTACATTAAAACGTTATGTTTCTTTTTCAGAACTGGAAAAACACAAGCGTGACAGCATTCGAACCTGTAATCTTCAGATCCGAAGTCCGACGCCTTATCCATTTTTTTTTTTTTCTTTTTCTTTTTTTTTTTATATTTATTTTTTTTTGGGCCTCCCATCACCCCTTTTAGCCCATCCTTGCGCTCTCCATAATTCGCCTTCATCGGCGTCGGCTTCTGACGCCATGTACAGAACCATAAACTGATGAGACAAGGGTAATCCCTTTATCGTGGAGAAACTAATGTACCCCTTCTTTGGGCTTATTGATAATGTGAAAAAAGAATGAAGTCTTCAGTAGGTAGAAACAGAAGTTATGTTCAGTTTGTTTCCTTCTTCATCGCTGTTTTTTGTTGTCACACTTAAAGCAAATAGGCTTCCTTGACAAAGAAACGTCAGAGGGAATTCCGAAACTGCCTCTTCTCTCTGAAAATGCTTAAAAAAAAACCATATTCGGTGAGAAGCAACTATTTATAATGGCTTCTTGAAAAATAAATGAATAAACGTTGAACTCAAAGAACGGCAATTCCGGTAAAAACTAAAATAATTTTTTTTTTTTTTTTTTTTTTTTTTTTTCCCACGATTGTAAAGTAAGTTAGTAGTGGTGAACACTCTCTTACGTTTGTCTTCTGTGTCCGCAGATATTTCTTGTTAATTCTTTTACATCAAGGTCTTGATTAAAAATTTGCGTATGTTTCTTTATATTTACTAGTCTTCAGTAACATGTGATGCTCAGTTAGCAGATAGATCCAAAAATCCTCTTGGCTTGTCTCTTCCTTCGTGAAGAGGTAATGTACCGTTGCCGCTTTCAGCCAATTGACTGCGTTGCGTTTCGTTTTAGGAAAGGGTACATCATCCGGTGTCAAAAAGTCCGCAGGCGTTATAGCGTTAGGTGACGTTCGAAGGATGAGTGCCAGCTTTCGTCGGACATTCAGCCAGATATCTTTAACCTTGTCACACACGAAACGATGTTCTTCGTTATCAATTAAACTACACGTTGCACACAAAGGCGAATCCGCTAAGTGGATCGTATGAAGTTTCGAGTTTGTTGCAACTTTCCTATTTACAACAAAGTACCATGTTGCTTTTAGATGAGTAGCTAAGTTACGGTTATGAATATTTGCCCATATCACTTTCCAGTTAGAACATGGATAGTTTTGTTCTATTTTGTTGTTCTTCTTTTCTCCCATCAATTTGCCATATATTTCTTTTACGTTTGTCATGTCTTTTTCCGGAATTCTTGAACGTAGGTAGCTATATTCTATTAAAAACCATCGTAAATGGTAAAGTCCGCTCGGTATGTGCTGCACATTAATGGGTGGAGAGAGGTCATCTGGAGCTATTTCAGATAGCAAGTGCGCGGCGATACAGCTGCCGGATTGTCTCCATTGTTGAAACGTATTGGAGATGTACAGAGCCTGCGACTTTTTAGTAACATTCGTTAAGTTTAAGCCGCCATTATTAGTGGCGAGCGTCAGAGTGTCATACTGGATTTTAAATATGTGGCCACGGCTCACAAAATAGCCTATTGCTGACATAATTTGTTTGGCGATGCCGGCGGGTATTGGCAGTATCTGGGCGACATAATTGACTTTGGAAGTAATAGAGACGTTCGCTAAAGACACTCTCTGAATTTCATTTAACTGTCGAATACTATGTGTCCGTACACTAGCTCGTATGGTAGTTAGTACTTGTCTATAGTTGGCCGCAATAGTTTGACGTATATTTTTTCGGAAATCAATGCCGAGACACTTCAAGGCTGTTAGCTCACGTAACTGACCGTGTGTGCGCATGCCAATGCCACGTCCGATATTGAATATGCCGGACTTGGTTTTGTTTAAGCTCGCGGCTGACGCTCGTTCGTATTTTTCTATTATGTGCATTGCCGTCTCGACTTCCGCTACATTCATAACGAGAAACCCAACATCGTCCGCATAAGCTTTACATATTATTTTGTTTCCTCGTATTTGCAATCCTTGTAACCGCTGAGTCAAGGTAGCGAGCAAAGGTTCGATGGCCATGGCAAAAAGTGCCATGGACAACGGACAACCTTGTCTGACGGAACATGCGATCTCGACTGGCCGGCTAGACTGTCCATTTATGATGATTCTGGAGGAGTTATTCGTTACCAAACGTCGTATGAGGTCGACGAATCTCGGCGGAAAACCCATTGCGCCTATCGTTTTCAGGAGGTAGGAGTGGCTGAACCTGTCGAAGGCTTTATCGAAATCTAACGACACGATGGCACATTTTAGTCGACATACTTCTGCTATTGAAATTATGTCGCGGTAGTCGGACAGCGTCTGCTGAATTTTCCTACCCTTGCCCACGCTAGACTGATATGGGCCGGTGACGCTGGCCATTACATTTTTAAGTCTGTGGGCTAAGAGCCGCGAAAAAATTTTATAATCACTGTTCAGCAGAGTGATTGGTCTCAAATTTCCAATTTTCTTGCCAGCCGATTTTTTTGCGATTAACACTATCATACCTTCGCGAAAATCTTTCGGTATCTCCTTATTGAGGTTCAGAAGTTCATTACAGATGCATGTTATTCTATGTTTTATATGTTCCCAGAAGACTTGATAAAATTCTGCTGGTATGCCGTCAGCTCCAGGGGATTTATTTTTTGCACTTTGATAGACAGCATAGTGTACATCGTCTTCGGTCGCCTCCGCTATTAGAGCTTCCGCGTACGCGTTACCAACGCGTCCTTGCAGGTGGGTCAGTAAATCGTCCTGTGCTTTTTCGTCTACCTCTTTATGTGAAAACAAGTTGTCGAAATGGGTTAGTATTTCTGCTTTTATGTCGTTGTGCATTGTCAAGGTGGTTCCATTATCAGTTTTAAGCTCCGTCAGTATTTTGCGGAATCCTCGTTTAGTTTCACGAATCACATGATATACCGAAGTGGCTTCTTTTTGCGCCACAGTCTCTGCTCTTGACCTTATTTGGTATCCTTCAAGCTGTTGTCGCCTTAATGTCAGTATTTTTGCCTGGATTTTTTTAATTCTCCCATGGTTCCCAATAGCTGTAGCATCTTGCAGGTAGAGTTCTCGGAGACAATGAAAGTAAAATTCTATCGTTCTTTTCCGCCAAAAGCTCTTCTCCCGGGAGTAGTTGATGAAACATCTCCGGATCTGAGGTTTGGCGCATTTGAGCCACCAATCCAAAGTCGAGTGGTAAGAGACGAGTTTGGTCTCGCAGGCTCTCCAAATGGTGAGAAAGGCTTCTCGACAGGCAGGATCTTTTAAGTGTGAAACATTAAGTTTCCATGGCCCTTTATATCGACAGGTTCCTTGTCGTTCCAAATTTAATGTGCATATATATGCAGCGTGGTCCGAAAAAACGGTTGGCCAAACTTCAGACTGCAGGATGCGGTGTTTCAGATTGGGCGAGACATATATTCGATCCAACCGGCTCGCTGAATGATTAGTGAGGTGGGTAAAGCCGGGTGCCGCGCCGTGCGTTTGCTCCCACGAATCAGTTAAACGGAGGTCGGTGACGATACGTTCCAGGTCCGGCGACTTGTTGTAGTTCGGAGTTTGGTCTTTGGCATGTATGACACTGTTAAAGTCGCCTCCAAGGATGGTATGGGTGCAGTGTACACCAAACAAAGGAACAATTCCCTCCTTAAAAAACTGTGCTCGTTGGCACCGATTGGTAGAACCAGATGGGGCATATACATTAATAATCCTGGTGTTATAAAGCGTGCCGGCAATGCCTCTCCCGTTAGGCAGTTTTGTTACGTCTGTAATGACGACGCCCTCTTTGAAAAGAAATGCGGTACCCAAATCACATCCAATTCCAGGATTGACTATAGCATTATACCCCTGTATGAAGTCAAGTTCGATGTTTGTTACTTCTTGTAAAAACAAAATGTCCACATCAGCTGCATACAGGTAATCTTTTAAATTTTGTAAATTAAATGGGCTACAAATTTTATTGATGTTCAGCGTAGCGATCTTATATGCCTGCAACGGAACTACGTTAGCCAAGACGGGAGTGTAATTAGGAAAAACTCTGGCAACATATCATTTCGAAAAAACATTAAGAAATCTGACACGAGAGACATGTGGACACAAGTCAGTAAAACCGTTCAGACTAGAAATATTCATGACTTGGGAAGGGATCAGTCGGCTTCTCCGTGTCTGGGACAGTATCCGTCGCGGCGATGACATTCAAGACGACGTCATCTCGTGGTGTGGCCATCGTGGTGACTGTAACGGTTCCTGTGGTGTCCATAATTTCGTCCTCCTTTGTAGTGTCGTCGACATCGTCTGCCCACGGATTCGACAGCCCTGTCATCGGTTCGTCATTAAGTGGTGCACTATATTCAGGTGTTTGCTGGTGATTTTTATCTTCGGTTCGGGTAATTGCTACGTCATCGGAGGGCAAACTGGCAGAACCTGAGGTACTATCCAAGGACACAGGGTCTTCGTTAGATGACTGCTGATTGCACTGCAAGTTCTCAGATGCAGATTGACGTATTTTGCCCCCTATTTGCTTCGCCTGTTCACGCAGTTGTGGTGCAGTCTGCTCTGCACCTTGACGCGCGATCCTCCGTTTTTTAGATTTCTTGGGAGATGCGTCTCGTGGTGGACTTTGGACGGTACCTGAAGAAGCCTCAGGTTGCAAAGTAGCACTACTCGAAGTGATTGACGCCTGGTCTGATTTCAGTGCACTTGACGGGCTGTGGTCAGTGCCTAAGGCAGCTGCAGGATTCGGAGGAGCACCACTAGAAACGGCTGGTTGCGAGTCCGTTTTCTGTGCACCTGATACGCTTTTGATACCTCCTAAAGAAGCTCCAGGATGCAGAGGAGCACTACCCCAAGCGACTGAGGTCGCGTCCGTATCCATTGCCTCATTGGGCGATTCCACGGCGACAAAGGGCAGGAGCAGATATGTCTTCGCAGGAGGGTTGAGTGTCTACAGATGCTACACCTGAGTCGGTCGGTTGGTCGGTCGCTTGTGGGTCGGTATTCGTAGTAACTTCGGGGGGCGCAGTGGCACTTGCAAAACCGCGCGCTACGGCGACATATGTCACGGGCAGCGTTGACATAGCAGGGGGTCTGACGGCATCGCCGGCAGGCAGTTGCGCCACTCGCCTTTGAACACATTCTGCACGAACGTGGCCTGGTAAATTGCAGACAGCACACGTTTTCGGTTGGTCATCGTACATCACAACAGCTCTATATCCGCAGACGTTTATAAACGACGGAATGTGCTTCTGCAATTCGACTTTTAATTGGCGCACACCATTTAAAACAGGGAATTTGTGTGCAGCAGACCACCGTTCGGCAATATTACTCAAAACTTTCCCGTATGGAGCAATAACAGCATTTATCTGGTCACTTGTAATTTCAAAGGGAAGTTCAAAGACTCGCACGGTCCGAATACCTAGACCAGCATGGGCAACGGTAACCTCCCCAACATTTCCGTCAGCATGTTTAAATTTCAGAATTCCACCACAAGATCGAACTATCCGTTCACACAATTCTGGACTGGCAAGTTTCACGAAAACCACACTGTTCATAATCGAGAAATGTATGCCGATAATATCATCAAGTCCTATTTTAACATCATCCTCTAACCACTGTTCAACATCAAATGACCTCGGTCGGACAAAGTTGCGATCAAACGTGAATTTCAAAGTATCTTTTCGTTGCGGTTGCGACATCTCTTAATTCTTTTTCATGTCTACACAAATACTATAGACAGCGACGCGTTGCAGCAAGAGCAGAGACTTACCACGCGGAGCTAACGCAGCACAGCACACAGCACGGCACGTCCGACCTCCAGCGCAGCCGCTGGCTGACTCGTCCATTAGGCCACACGGTCACTGACGACCAACATTTACATGTATACGACTCATCTCGAAACGCTCACACCCCTGAGGATTTGTGTTTTCGTTCTACACAGCCGCTGCCCCTTGCTCTTTCCCACCCATTCGTTACATTCAACCTCTGACGAGACCGACCAAATATAGACTGTGAAACAAGACCACACACTTTGTGCATTCGGAATCGAAGGCAGGGCGTCCCTCGCCGCATTTGCTACGATTGCCATTTGCTACTTCTGCAGAAGCGGCGGCGGCGACGACGACGACGACGACGACGACGACGACGACGACGAATATCGCGAGAGGCTCTGAGATATGTGAGAAATACATCCATAAAATGTAATTCAGACTGCCTCGTCCCACCTTATGCTGTACCGCTTTGGCAAATGCTTTATCTGCGCCATTCGCCTTAATCGCATCTGAGAGTGATTCTTAAAAAAACGCCTGTCGCTAATTGTTCGTCATCACAGGTACTGTTTGCTATACGGCCACGACGCGCAACTGATTTCCAAAATTCATCTTTCTCCTGTGAGGATGGAACTTACGACCGCTGGTTTATTAGACCAGTGCTCTACCACTGAGCTAAAGAGGCGCGGCCTAGCGGTACTCTTAGGTACTTCGTCCTTACGGTCGTCTGCATCATCAGACTTTAGCTGACAACACTTCATATTACCGGCTAATATTTGCAGCTATGGCGACAAATTACTGCTTGACTACACATCTGACACGTAACCGATGTGCTCTCCAAACAACAACACTTGCATTTCAGAACATGTCTTTCACACATGTCTACAAAATCACCTTCACCTTCAAATACAGCTTCCTTGCGACTGACAGAGACGTAGGCAAAGTTTAAAGTTGCTATTTCCATTAAATCTCGTTAATCAGAAAAACGGTAATTTACACTTGCAGCGGAACAAAATTCCGTTCCGCCCAGCGTCTGGCTCGAACCCACGAACCTGCGATTAAGAGTCTGACGTTCTACCGACTGAGCTAGCCGGCTACCTCGGTGAATACCTGCCGGGTAGCACGTCACACAGTACTCGTTTGGGTTGGGTGGTCCCATACAGAATCTCTCCATGATGCCTAATGTTTTCCTAACGTCACACTCGTCACGTACTTCACTTTTATGTCATAATCATTTCTGAGAGGTAAAGAAATTGCATGACAACATGCAGAGCTAGTGGCGTCAAAATTAACGCACATACTTTATGTGACTCAAAAGCCGAACGAGTTACTTTCCGACGTTGTTTTAGATGTGCAAGTGATAGTCAAAACTCGCTGTGTCGGCACTCTGCCGACCATTTCGCTAGTTAACACCGGTCTTGTTGTGTGTGTTTCAAGCTCAAGAGCATCTCCAAGCAAAAAATGGTCAACAGCAACATTCAGACGGTTTCGTACTGCTCAATTGCTACATTAAAACGTTATGTTTCTTTTTCAGAACTGGAAAAACACAAGCGTGACAGCATTCGAACCTGTAATCTTCAGATCCGAAGTCCGACGCCTTATCCATTAGGCCACACGGTCACTGACGACCAACATTTACATGTATACGACTCATCTCGAAACGCTCACACCCCTGAGGATTTGTGTTTTCGTTCTACACAGCCGCTGCCCCTTGCTCTTTCCCACCCATTCGTTACATTCAACCTCTGACGAGACCGACCAAATATAGACTGTGAAACAAGACCACACACTTTGTGCATTCGGAATCGAAGGCAGGGCGTCCCTCGCCGCATTTGCTACGATTGCCATTTGCTACTTCTGCAGAAGCGGCGGCGGCGGCGACGACGACGACGACGACGACGACGACGACGACGACGACGAATATCGCGAGAGGCTCTGAGATATGTGAGAAATACATCTATAAAATGTAATTCAGACTGCCTCGTCCCACCTTATGCGTTACCGCTTTGGCAAATGCTTTATCTGCGCCATTCGCCTTAATCGCATCTGAGAGTGATTCTTAAAAAAACGCCTGTCGCTAATTGTTCGTCATCACAGGTACTGTTTGCTATACGGCCACGACGCGCAACTGATTTCCAAAATTCATCTTTCTCCTGTGAGGATGGAACTTACGACCGCTGGTTTATTAGAGCAGTGCTCTACCACTGAGCTAAAGAGGCGCGGCCTAGCGGTACTCTTGGGTACTTCGTCCTTACGGTCGTCTGCATCATCAGACTTTAGCTGACAACACTTCATATTACCGGCTAATATTTGCAGCTATGGCGACAAATTACTGCTTGACTACACATCTGACACGTAACCGATGTGCTCTCCAAACAACAACACTTGCATTTCAGAACATGTCTTTCACACATGTCTACAAAATCACCTTCACCTTCAAATACAGCTTCCTTGCGACTGACAGAGACGTAGGCAAAGTTTAAAGTTGCTATTTCCATTAAATCTCGTTAATCAGAAAAACGGTAATTTACACTTGCAGCGGAACAAAATTCCGTTCCGCCCAGCGTCTGGCTCGAACCCACGACCCTGGGATTAAGAGTCTGACGCTCTACCGACTGAGCTAGCCGGCTACCTCGGTGAATACCTGCCGGGTAGCACGTCACACAGTACTCGTTTGGGTTGGGTGGTCCCATACAGAATCTCTCCATGATGCCTAATGTTCTCCTAACGTCACACTCGTCACGTACTTCACTTTTATGTCATAATCATTTCTGAGAGGTAAAGAAATTGCATGACAACATGCAGAGCTAGTGGCGTCAAAATTAACGCACATACTTTATGTGACTCAAAAGCCGAACGAGTTACTTTCCGACGTTGTTTTAGATGTGCAAGTGATAGTCAAAACTCGCTGTGTCGGCACTCTGCCGACCATTTCGCTAGTTAACACCGGTCTTGTTGTGCGTGTTTCAAGCTCAAGAGCATCTCCAAGCAAAAAATGGTCAACAGCAACATTCAGACGGTTTCGTACTGCTCAATTGCTACATTAAAACGTTATGTTTCTTTTTCAGAACTGGAAAAACACAAGCGTGACAGCATTCGAACCTGTAATCTTCAGATCCGAAGTCCGACGCCTTATCCATTAGGCCACACGGTCACTGACGACCAACATTTACATGTATACGACTCATCTCGAAACGCTCACACCCCTGAGGATTTGTGTTTTCGTTCTACACAGCCGCTGCCCCTTGATCTTTCCCACCCATTCGTTACATTCAACCTCTGACGAGACCGACCAAATATAGACTGTGAAACAAGACCACACACTTTGTGCATTCGGAATCGAAGGCAGGGCGTCCCTCGCCGCATTTGCTACGATTGCCATTTGCTACTTCTGCAGAAGCGGCGGCGGCGGCGACGACGACGACGACGACGACGACGACGACGACGAATATCGCGAGAGGCTCTGAGATATGTGAGAAATACATCTATAAAATGTAATTCAGACTGCCTCGTCCCACCTTATGCTGTACCGCTTTGGCAAATGCTTTATCTGCGCCATTCGCCTTAATCGCATCTGAGAGTGATTCTTAAAAAAACGCCTGTCGCTAATTGTTCGTCATCACAGGTACTGTTTGCTATACGGCCACGACGCGCAACTGATTTCCAAAATTCATCTTTCTCCTGTGAGGATAGAACTTACGACCGCTGGTTTATTAGACCAGTGCTCTACCACTGAGCTAAAGAGGCGCGGCCTAGCGGTACTCTTGGGTACTTCGTCCTTACGGTCGTCTGCATCATCAGACTTTAGCTGACAACACTTCATATTACCGGCTAATATTTGCAGCTATGGCGACAAATTACTGCTTGACTACACATCTGACACGTAACCGATGTGCTCTCCAAACAACAACACTTGCATTTCAGAACATGTCTTTCACACATGTCTACAAAATCACCTTCACCTTCAAATACAGCTTCCTTGCGACTGACAGAGACGTAGGCAAAGTTTAAAGTTGCTATTTCCATTAAATCTCGTTAATCAGAAAAACGGTAATTTACACTTGCAGCGGAACAAAATTCCGTTCCGCCCAGCGTCTGGCTCGAACCCACGACCCTGGGATTAAGAGTCTGACGCTCTACCGACTGAGCTAGCCGGCTACCTCGGTGAATACCTGCCGGGTAGCACGTCACACAGTACTCGTTTGGGTTGGGTGGTCCCATACAGAATCTCTCCATGATGCCTAATGTTCTCCTAACGTCACACTCGTCACGTACTTCACTTTTATGTCATAATCATTTCTGAGAGGTAAAGAAATTGCATGACAACATGCAGAGCTAGTGGCGTCAAAATTAACGCACATACTTTATGTGACTCAAAAGCCGAACGAGTTACTTTCCGACGTTGTTTTAGATGTGCAAGTGATAGTCAAAACTCGCTGTGTCGGCACTCTGCCGACCATTTCGCTAGTTAACACCGGTCTTGTTGTGCGTGTTTCAAGCTCAAGAGCATCTCCAAGCAAAAAATGGTCAACAGCAACATTCAGACGGTTTCGTACTGCTCAATTGCTACATTAAAACGTTATGTTTCTTTTTCAGAACTGGAAAAACACAAGCGTGACAGCATTCGAACCTGTAATCTTCAGATCCGAAGTCCGACGCCTTATCCATTAGGCCACACGGTCACTGACGACCAACATTTACATGTATACGACTCATCTCGAAACGCTCACACCCCTGAGGATTTGTGTTTTCGTTCTACACAGCCGCTGCCCCTTGATCTTTCCCACCCATTCGTTACATTCAACCTCTGACGAGACCGACCAAATATAGACTGTGAAACAAGACCACACACTTTGTGCATTCGGAATCGAAGGCAGGGCGTCCCTCGCCGCATTTGCTACGATTGCCATTTGCTACTTCTGCAGAAGCGACGACGACGACGACGACGACGACGACGACGACGACGACGACGACGAATATCGCGAGAGGCTCTGAGATATGTGAGAAATACATCCATAAAATGTAATTCAGACTGCCTCGTCCCACCTTATGCTGTACCGCTTTGGCAAATGCTTTATCTGCGCCATTCGCCTTAATCGCATCTGAGAGTGATTCTTAAAAAAACGCCTGTCGCTAATTGTTCGTCATCACAGGTACTGTTTGCTATACGGCCACGACGCGCAACTGATTTCCAAAATTCATCTTTCTCCTGTGAGGATGGAACTTACGACCGCTGGTTTATTAGACCAGTGCTCTACCACTGAGCTAAAGAGGCGCGGCCTAGCGGTACTCTTGGGTACTTCGTCCTTACGGTCGTCTGCATCATCAGACTTTAGCTGACAACACTTCATATTACCGGCTAATATTTGCAGCTATGGCGACAAATTACTGCTTGACTACACATCTGACACGTAACCGATGTGCTCTCCAAACAACAACACTTGCATTTCAGAACATGTCTTTCACACATGTCTACAAAATCACCTTCACCTTCAAATACAGCTTCCTTGCGACTGACAGAGACGTAGGCAAAGTTTAAAGTTGCTATTTCCATTAAATCTCGTTAATCAGAAAAACGGTAATTTACACTTGCAGCGGAACAAAATTCCGTTCCGCCCAGCGTCTGGCTCGAACCCACGACCCTGGGATTAAGAGTCTGACGCTCTACCGACTGAGCTAGCCGGCTACCTCGGTGAATACCTGCCGGGTAGCACGTCACACAGTACTCGTTTGGGTTGGGTGGTCCCATACAGAATCTCTCCATGATGCCTAATGTTCTCCTAACGTCACATTCGTCACGTACTTCACTTTTATGTCATAATTATTTCTGAGAGGTAAAGAAATTGCATGACAACATGCAGAGCTAGTGGCGTCAAAATTAACGCACATACTTTATGTGACTCAAAAGCCGAACGAGTTACTTTCCGACGTTGTTTTAGATGTGCAAGTGATAGTCAAAACTCGCTGTGTCGGCACTCTGCCGACCATTTCGCTAGTTAACACCGGTCTTGTTGTGTGTGTTTCAAGCTCAAGAGCATCTCCAAGCAAAAAATGGTCAACAGCAACATTCAGACGGTTTCGTACTGCTCAATTGCTACATTAAAACGTTATGTTTCTTTTTCAGAACTGGAAAAACACAAGCGTGACAGCATTCGAACCTGTAATCTTCAGATCCGAAGTCCGACGCCTTATCCATTAGGCCACACGGTCACTGACGACCAACATTTACATGTATACGACTCATCTCGAAACGCTCACACCCCTGAGGATTTGTGTTTTCGTTCTACACAGCCGCTGCCCCTTGATCTTTCCCACCCATTCGTTACATTCAACCTCTGACGAGACCGACCAAATATAGACTGTGAAACAAGACCACACACTTTGTGCATTCGGAATCGAAGGCAGGGCGTCCCTCGCCGCATTTGCTACGATTGCCATTTGCTACTTCTGCAGAAGCGGCGGCGGCGGCGACGACGACGACGACGACGACGAATATCGCGAGAGGCTCTGAGATATGTGAGAAATACATCCATAAAATGTAATTCAGACTGCCTCGTCCCACCTTATGCTGTACCGCTTTGGCAAATGCTTTATCTGCGCCATTCGCCTTAATCGCATCTGAGAGTGATTCTTAAAAAAACGCCTGTCGCTAATTGTTCGTCATCACAGGTACTGTTTGCTATACGGCCACGACGCGCAACTGATTTCCAAAATTCATCTTTCTCCTGTGAGGATGGAACTTACGACCGCTGGTTTATTAGACCAGTGCTCTACCACTGAGCTAAAGAGGCGCGGCCTAGCGGTACTCTTAGGTACTTCGTCCTTACGGTCGTCTGCATCATCAGACTTTAGCTGACAACACTTCATATTACCGGCTAATATTTGCAGCTATGGCGACAAATTACTGCTTGACTACACATCTGACACGTAACCGATGTGCTCTCCAAACAACAACACTTGCATTTCAGAACATGTCTTTCACACATGTCTACAAAATCACCTTCACCTTCAAATACAGCTTCCTTGCGACTGACAGAGACGTAGGCAAAGTTTAAAGTTGCTATTTCCATTAAATCTCGTTAATCAGAAAAACGGTAATTTGCACTTGCAGCGGAACAAAATTCCGTTCCGCCCAGCGTCTGGCTCGAACCCACGACCCTGGGATTAAGAGTCTGACGCTCTACCGACTGAGCTAGCCGGCTACCTCGGTGAATACCTGCCGGGTAGCACGTCACACAGTACTCGTTTGGGTTGGGTGGTCCCATACAGAATCTCTCCATGATGCCTAATGTTTTCCTAACGTCACACTCGTCACGTACTTCACTTTTATGTCATAATCATTTCTGAGAGGTAAAGAAATTGCATGACAACATGCAGAGCTAGTGGCGTCAAAATTAACGCACATACTTTATGTGACTCAAAAGCCGAACGAGTTACTTTCCGACGTTGTTTTAGATGTGCAAGTGATAGTCAAAACTCGCTGTGTCGGCACTCTGCCGACCATTTCGCTAGTTAACACCGGTCTTGTTGTGTGTGTTTCAAGCTCAAGAGCATCTCCAAGCAAAAAATGGTCAACAGCAACATTCAGACGGTTTCGTACTGCTCAATTGCTACATTAAAACGTTATGTTTCTTTTTCAGAACTGGAAAAACACAAGCGTGACAGCATTCGAACCTGTAATCTTCAGATCCGAAGTCCGACGCCTTATCCATTAGGCCACACGGTCACTGACGACCAACATTTACATGTATACGACTCATCTCGAAACGCTCACACCCCTGAGGATTTGTGTTTTCGTTCTACACAGCCGCTGCCCCTTGCTCTTTCCCACCCATTCGTTACATTCAACCTCTGACGAGACCGACCAAATATAGACTGTGAAACAAGACCACACACTTTGTGCATTCGGAATCGAAGGCAGGGCGTCCCTCGCCGCATTTGCTACGATTGCCATTTGCTACTTCTGCAGAAGCGGCGGCGGCGGCGACGACGACGACGACGACGACGACGAATATCGCGAGAGGCTCTGAGATATGTGAGAAATACATCTATAAAATGTAATTCAGACTGCCTCGTCCCACCTTATGCTGTACCGCTTTGGCAAATGCTTTATCTGCGCCATTCGCCTTAATCGCATCTGAGAGTGATTCTTAAAAAAACGCCTGTCGCTAATTGTTCGTCATCACAGGTACTGTTTGCTATACGGCCACGACGCGCAACTGATTTCCAAAATTCATCTTTCTCCTGTGAGGATGGAACTTACGACCCCTGGTTTATTAGACCAGTGCTCTACCACTGAGCTAAAGAGGCGCGGCCTAGCGGTACTCTTGGGTACTTCGTCCTTACGGTCGTCTGCATCATCAGACTTTAGCTGACAACACTTCATATTACCGGCTAATATTTGCAGCTATGGCGACAAATTACTGCTTGACTACACATCTGACACGTAACCGATGTGCTCTCCAAACAACAACACTTGCATTTCAGAACATGTCTTTCACACATGTCTACAAAATCACCTTCACCTTCAAATACAGCTTCCTTGCGACTGACAGAGACGTAGGCAAAGTTTAAAGTTGCTATTTCCATTAAATCTCGTTAATCAGAAAAACGGTAATTTACACTTGCAGCGGAACAAAATTCCGTTCCGCCCAGCGTCTGGCTCGAACCCACGACCCTGGGATTAAGAGTCTGACGCTCTACCGACTGAGCTAGCCGGCTACCTCGGTGAATACCTGCCGGGTAGCACGTCACACAGTACTCGTTTGGGTTGGGTGGTCCCATACAGAATCTCTCCATGATGCCTAATGTTCTCCTAACGTCACACTCGTCACGTACTTCACTTTTATGTCATAATCATTTCTGAGAGGTAAAGAAATTGCATGACAACATGCAGAGCTAGTGGCGTCAAAATTAACGCACATACTTTATGTGACTCAAAAGCCGAACGAGTTACTTTCCGACGTTGTTTTAGATGTGCAAGTGATAGTCAAAACTCGCTGTGTCGGCACTCTGCCGACCATTTCGCTAGTTAACACCGGTCTTGTTGTGCGTGTTTCAAGCTCAAGAGCATCTCCAAGCAAAAAATGGTCAACAGCAACATTCAGACGGTTTCGTACTGCTCAATTGCTACATTAAAACGTTATGTTTCTTTTTCAGAACTGGAAAAACACAAGCGTGACAGCATTCGAACCTGTAATCTTCAGATCCGAAGTCCGACGCCTTATCCATTAGGCCACACGGTCACTGACGACCAACATTTACATGTATACGACTCATCTCGAAACGCTCACACCCCTGAGGATTTGTGTTTTCGTTCTACACAGCCGCTGCCCCTTGCTCTTTCCCACCCATTCGTTACATTCAACCTCTGACGAGACCGACCAAATATAGACTGTGAAACAAGACCACACACTTTGTGCATTCGGAATCGAAGGCAGGGCGTCCCTCGCCGCATTTGCTACGATTGCCATTTGCTACTTCTGCAGAAGCGGCGGCGGCGGCGACGACGACGACGACGACGACGACGACGACGACGACGACGACGAATATCGCGAGAGGCTCTGAGATATGTGAGAAATACATCTATAAAATGTAATTCAGACTGCCTCGCCCCACCTTATGCTGTACCGCTTTGGCAAATGCTTTATCTGCGCCATTCGCCTTAATCGCATCTGAGAGTGATTCTTAAAAAAACGCCTGTCGCTAATTGTTCGTCATCACAGGTACTGTTTGCTATACGGCCACGACGCGCAACTGATTTCCAAAATTCATCTTTCTCCTGTGAGGATGGAACTTACGACCGCTGGTTTATTAGACCAGTGCTCTACCACTGAGCTAAAGAGGCGCGGCCTAGCGGTACTCTTGGGTACTTCGTCCTTACGGTCGTCTGCATCATCAGACTTTAGCTGACAACACTTCATATTACCGGCTAATATTTGCAGCTATGGCGACAAATTACTGCTTGACTACACATCTGACACGTAACCGATGTGCTCTCCAAACAACAACACTTGCATTTCAGAACATGTCTTTCACACATGTCTACAAAATCACCTTCACCTTCAAATACAGCTTCCTTGCGACTGACAGAGACGTAGGCAAAGTTTAAAGTTGCTATTTCCATTAAATCTCGTTAATCAGAAAAACGGTAATTTACACTTGCAGCGGAACAAAATTCCGTTCCGCCCAGCGTCTGGCTCGAACCCACGACCCTGGGATTAAGAGTCTGACGCTCTACCGACTGAGCTAGCCGGCTACCTCGGTGAATACCTGCCGGGTAGCACGTCACACAGTACTCGTTTGGGTTGGGTGGTCCCATACAGAATCTCTCCATGATGCCTAATGTTCTCCTAACGTCACACTCGTCACGTACTTCACTTTTATGTCATAATCATTTCTGAGAGGTAAAGAAATTGCATGACAACATGCAGAGCTAGTGGCGTCAAAATTAACGCACATACTTTATGTGACTCAAAAGCCGAACGAGTTACTTTCCGACGTTGTTTTAGATGTGCAAGTGATAGTCAAAACTCGCTGTGTCGGCACTCTGCCGACCATTTCGCTAGTTAACACCGGTCTTGTTGTGCGTGTTTCAAGCTCAAGAGCATCTCCAAGCAAAAAATGGTCAACAGCAACATTCAGACGGTTTCGTACTGCTCAATTGCTACATTAAAACGTTATGTTTCTTTTTCAGAACTGGAAAAACACAAGCGTGACAGCATTCGAACCTGTAATCTTCAGATCCGAAGTCCGACGCCTTATCCATTAGGCCACACGGTCACTGACGACCAACATTTACATGTATACGACTCATCTCGAAACGCTCACACCCCTGAGGATTTGTGTTTTCGTTCTACACAGCCGCTGCCCCTTGATCTTTCCCACCCATTCGTTACATTCAACCTCTGACGAGACCGACCAAATATAGACTGTGAAACAAGACCACACACTTTGTGCATTCGGAATCGAAGGCAGGGCGTCCCTCGCCGCATTTGCTACGATTGCCATTTGCTACTTCTGCAGAAGCGGCGGCGGCGGCGACGACGACGACGACGACGACGACGACGACGACGACGACGACGAATATCGCGAGAGGCTCTGAGATATGTGAGAAATACATCTATAAAATGTAATTCAGACTGCCTCGTCCCACCTTATGCTGTACCGCTTTGGCAAATGCTTTATCTGCGCCATTCGCCTTAATCGCATCTGAGAGTGATTCTTAAAAAAACGCCTGTCGCTAATTGTTCGTCATCACAGGTACTGTTTGCTATACGGCCACGACGCGCAACTGATTTCCAAAATTCATCTTTCTCCTGTGAGGATGGAACTTACGACCGCTGGTTTATTAGACCAGTGCTCTACCACTGAGCTAAACAGGCGCGGCCTAGCGGTACTCTTGGGTACTTCGTCCTTACGGTCGTCTGCATCATCAGACTTTAGCTGACAACACTTCATATTACCGGCTAATATTTGCAGCTATGGCGACAAATTACTGCTTGACTACACATCTGACACGTAACCGATGTGCTCTCCAAACAACAACACTTGCATTTCAGAACATGTCTTTCACACATGTCTACAAAATCACCTTCACCTTCAAATACAGCTTCCTTGCGACTGACAGAGACGTAGGCAAAGTTTAAAGTTGCTATTTCCATTAAATCTCGTTAATCAGAAAAACGGTAATTTACACTTGCAGCGGAACAAAATTCCGTTCCGCCCAGCGTCTGGCTCGAACCCACGACCCTGGGATTAAGAGTCTGACGCTCTACCGACTGAGCTAGCCGGCTACCTCGGTGAATACCTGCCGGGTAGCACGTCACACAGTACTCGTTTGGGTTGGGTGGTCCCATACAGAATCTCTCCATGATGCCTAATGTTCTCCTAACGTCACATTCGTCACGTACTTCACTTTTATGTCATAATTATTTCTGAGAGGTAAAGAAATTGCATGACAACATGCAGAGCTAGTGGCGTCAAAATTAACGCACATACTTTATGTGACTCAAAAGCCGAACGAGTTACTTTCCGACGTTGTTTTAGATGTGCAAGTGATAGTCAAAACTCGCTGTGTCGGCACTCTGCCGACCATTTCGCTAGTTAACACCGGTCTTGTTGTGTGTGTTTCAAGCTCAAGAGCATCTCCAAGCAAAAAATGGTCAACAGCAACATTCAGACGGTTTCGTACTGCTCAATTGCTACATTAAAACGTTATGTTTCTTTTTCAGAACTGGAAAAACACAAGCGTGACAGCATTCGAACCTGTAATCTTCAGATCCGAAGTCCGACGCCTTATCCATTAGGCCACACGGTCACTGACGACCAACATTTACATGTATACGACTCATCTCGAAACGCTCACACCCCTGAGGATTTGTGTTTTCGTTCTACACAGCCGCTGCCCCTTGATCTTTCCCACCCATTCGTTACATTCAACCTCTGACGAGACCGACCAAATATAGACTGTGAAACAAGACCACACACTTTGTGCATTCGGAATCGAAGGCAGGGCGTCCCTCGCCGCATTTGCTACGATTGCCATTTGCTACTTCTGCAGAAGCGGCGGCGGCGGCGACGACGACGACGACGACGACGAATATCGCGAGAGGCTCTGAGATATGTGAGAAATACATCCATAAAATGTAATTCAGACTGCCTCGTCCCACCTTATGCTGTACCGCTTTGGCAAATGCTTTATCTGCGCCATTCGCCTTAATCGCATCTGAGAGTGATTCTTAAAAAAACGCCTGTCGCTAATTGTTCGTCATCACAGGTACTGTTTGCTATACGGCCACGACGCGCAACTGATTTCCAAAATTCATCTTTCTCCTGTGAGGATGGAACTTACGACCGCTGGTTTATTAGACCAGTGCTCTACCACTGAGCTAAAGAGGCGCGGCCTAGCGGTACTCTTAGGTACTTCGTCCTTACGGTCGTCTGCATCATCAGACTTTAGCTGACAACACTTCATATTACCGACTAATATTTGCAGCTATGGCGACAAATTACTGCTTGACTACACATCTGACACGTAACCGATGTGCTCTCCAAACAACAACACTTGCATTTCAGAACATGTCTTTCACACATGTCTACAAAATCACCTTCACCTTCAAATACAGCTTCCTTGCGACTGACAGAGACGTAGGCAAAGTTTAAAGTTGCTATTTCCATTAAATCTCGTTAATCAGAAAAACGGTAATTTGTACTTGCAGTGGAACAAAATTCCGTTCCGCCCAGCGTCTGGCTCGAACCCACGACCCTGGGATTAAGAGTCTGACGCTCTACCGACTGAGCTAGCCGGCTACCTCGGTGAATACCTGCCGGGTAGCACGTCACACAGTACTCGTTTGGGTTGGGTGGTCCCATACAGAATCTCTCCATGATGCCTAATGTTTTCCTAACGTCACACTCGTCACGTACTTCACTTTTATGTCATAATCATTTCTGAGAGGTAAAGAAATTGCATGACAACATGCAGAGCTAGTGGCGTCAAAATTAACGCACATACTTTATGTGACTCAAAAGCCGAACGAGTTACTTTCCGACGTTGTTTTAGATGTGCAAGTGATAGTCAAAACTCGCTGTGTCGGCACTCTGCCGACCATTTCGCTAGTTAACACCGGTCTTGTTGTGTGTGTTTCAAGCTCAAGAGCATCTCCAAGCAAAAAATGGTCAACAGCAACATTCAGACGGTTTCGTACTGCTCAATTGCTACATTAAAACGTTATGTTTCTTTTTCAGAACTGGAAAAACACAAGCGTGACAGCATTCGAACCTGTAATCTTCAGATCCGAAGTCCGACGCCTTATCCATTAGGCCACACGGTCACTGACGACCAACATTTACATGTATACGACTCATCTCGAAACGCTCACACCCCTGAGGATTTGTGTTTTCGTTCTACACAGCCGCTGCCCCTTGCTCTTTCCCACCCATTCGTTACATTCAACCTCTGACGAGACCGACCAAATATAGACTGTGAAACAAGACCACACACTTTGTGCATTCGGAATCGAAGGCAGGGCGTCCCTCGCCGCATTTGCTACGATTGCCATTTGCTACTTCTGCAGAAGCGGCGGCGGCGGCGACGACGACGACGACGACGACGACGACGACGAATATCGCGAGAGGCTCTGAGATATGTGAGAAATACATCTATAAAATGTAATTCAGACTGCCTCGTCCCACCTTATGCTGTACCGCTTTGGCAAATGCTTTATCTGCGCCATTCGCCTTAATCGCATCTGAGAGTGATTCTTAAAAAAACGCCTGTCGCTAATTGTTCGTCATCACAGGTACTGTTTGCTATACGGCCACGACGCGCAACTGATTTCCAAAATTCATCTTTCTCCTGTGAGGATGGAACTTACGACCGCTGGTTTATTAGACCAGTGCTCTACCACTGAGCTAAAGAGGCGCGGCCTAGCGGTACTCTTGGGTACTTCGTCCTTACGGTCGTCTGCATCATCAGACTTTAGCTGACAACACTTCATATTACCGGCTAATATTTGCAGCTATGGCGACAAATTACTGCTTGACTACACATCTGACACGTAACCGATGTGCTCTCCAAACAACAACACTTGCATTTCAGAACATGTCTTTCACACATGTCTACAAAATCACCTTCACCTTCAAATACAGCTTCCTTGCGACTGACAGAGACGTAGGCAAAGTTTAAAGTTGCTATTTCCATTAAATCTCGTTAATCAGAAAAACGGTAATTTACACTTGCAGCGGAACAAAATTCCGTTCCGCCCAGCGTCTGGCTCGAACCCACGACCCTGGGATTAAGAGTCTGACGCTCTACCGACTGAGCTAGCCGGCTACCTCGGTGAATACCTGCCGGGTAGCACGTCACACAGTACTCGTTTGGGTTGGGTGGTCCCATACAGAATCTCTCCATGATGCCTAATGTTCTCCTAACGTCACATTCGTCACGTACTTCACTTTTGTGTCATAATTATTTCTGAGAGGTAAAGAAATTGCATGACAACATGCAGAGCTAGTGGCGTCAAAATTAACGCACATACTTTATGTGACTCAAAAGCCGAACGAGTTACTTTCCGACGTTGTTTTAGATGTGCAAGTGATAGTCAAAACTCGCTGTGTCGGCACTCTGCCGACCATTTCGCTAGTTAACACCGGTCTTGTTGTGTGTGTTTCAAGCTCAAGAGCATCTCCAAGCAAAAAATGGTCAACAGCAACATTCAGACGGTTTCGTACTGCTCAATTGCTACATTAAAACGTTATGTTTCTTTTTCAGAACTGGAAAAACACAAGCGTGACAGCATTCGAACCTGTAATCTTCAGATCCGAAGTCCGACGCCTTATCCATTAGGCCACACGGTCACTGACGACCAACATTTACATGTATACGACTCATCTCAAAACGCTCACACCCCTGAGGATTTGTGTTTTCGTTCTACACAGCCGCTGCCCCTTGATCTTTCCCACCCATTCGTTACATTCAACCTCTGACGAGACCGACCAAATATAGACTGTGAAACAAGACCACACACTTTGTGCATTCGGAATCGAAGGCAGGGCGTCCCTCGCCGCATTTGCTACGATTGCCATTTGCTACTTCTGCAGAAGCGGCGGCGGCGGCGACGACGACGACGACGACGACGACGAATATCGCGAGAGGCTCTGAGATATGTGAGAAATACATCCATAAAATGTAATTCAGACTGCCTCGTCCCACCTTATGCTGTACCGCTTTGGCAAATGCTTTATCTGCGCCATTCGCCTTAATCGCATCTGAGAGTGATTCTTAAAAAAACGCCTGTCGCTAATTGTTCGTCATCACAGGTACTGTTTGCTATACGGCCACGACGCGCAACTGATTTCCAAAATTCATCTTTCTCCTGTGAGGATGGAACTTACGACCGCTGATTTATTAGACCAGTGCTCTACCACTGAGCTAAAGAGGCGCGGCCTAGCGGTACTCTTGGGTACTTCGTCCTTACGGTCGTCTGCATCATCAGACTTTAGCTGACAACACTTCATATTACCGGCTAATATTTGCAGCTATGGCGACAAATTACTGCTTGACTACACATCTGACACGTAACCGATGTGCTCTCCAAACAACAACACTTGCATTTCAGAACATGTCTTTCACACATGTCTACAAAATCACCTTCACCTTCAAATACAGCTTCCTTGCGACTGACAGAGACGTAGGCAAAGTTTAAAGTTGCTATTTCCATTAAATCTCGTTAATCAGAAAAACGGTAATTTGCACTTGCAGCGGAACAAAATTCCGTTCCGCCCAGCGTCTGGCTCGAACCCACGACCCTGGGATTAAGAGTCTGACGCTCTACCGACTGAGCTAGCCGGCTACCTCGGTGAATACCTGCCGGGTAGCACGTCACACAGTACTCGTTTGTGTTGGGTGGTCCCATACAGAATCTCTCCATGATGCCTAATGTTTTCCTAACGTCACACTCGTCACGTACTTCACTTTTATGTCATAATCATTTCTGAGAGGTAAAGAAATTGCATGACAACATGCAGAGCTAGTGGCGTCAAAATTAACGCACATACTTTATGTGACTCAAAAGCCGAACGAGTTACTTTCCGACGTTGTTTTAGATGTGCAAGTGATAGTCAAAACTCGCTGTGTCGGCACTCTGCCGACCATTTCGCTAGTTAACACCGGTCTTGTTGTGTGTGTTTCAAGCTCAAGAGCATCTCCAAGCAAAAAATGGTCAACAGCAACATTCAGACGGTTTCGTACTGCTCAATTGCTACATTAAAACGTTATGTTTCTTTTTCAGAACTGGAAAAACACAAGCGTGACAGCATTCGAACCTGTAATCTTCAGATCCGAAGTCCGACGCCTTATCCATTAGGCCACACGGTCACTGACGACCAACATTTACATGTATACGACTCATCTCGAAACGCTCACACCCCTGAGGATTTGTGTTTTCGTTCTACACAGCCGCTGCCCCTTGCTCTTTCCCACCCATTCGTTACATTCAACCTCTGACGAGACCGACCAAATATAGACTGTGAAACAAGACCACACACTTTGTGCATTCGGAATCGAAGGCAGGGCGTCCCTCGCCGCATTTGCTACGATTGCCATTTGCTACTTCTGCAGAAGCGGCGGCGGCGGCGACGACGACGACGACGACGACGACGACGACGACGACGACGACGACGAATATCGCGAGAGGCTCTGAGATATGTGAGAAATACATCTATAAAATGTAATTCAGACTGCCTCGTCCCACCTTATGCTGTACCGCTTTGGCAAATGCTTTATCTGCGCCATTCGCCTTAATCGCATCTGAGAGTGATTCTTAAAAAAACGCCTGTCGCTAATTGTTCGTCATCACAGGTACTGTTTGCTATACGGCCACGACGCGCAACTGATTTCCAAAATTCATCTTTCTCCTGTGAGGATGGAACTTACGACCGCTGGTTTATTAGACCAGTGCTCTACCACTGAGCTAAAGAGGCGCGGCCTAGCGGTACTATTAGGTACTTCGTCCTTACGGTCGTCTGCATCATCAGACTTTAGCTGACAACACTTCATATTACCGACTAATATTTGCAGCTATGGCGACAAATTACTGCTTGACTACACATCTGACACGTAACCGATGTGCTCTCCAAACAACAACACTTGCATTTCAGAACATGTCTTTCACACATGTCTACAAAATCACCTTCACCTTCAAATACAGCTTCCTTGCGACTGACAGAGACGTAGGCAAAGTTTAAAGTTGCTATTTCCATTAAATCTCGTTAATCAGAAAAACGGTAATTTGTACTTGCAGTGGAACAAAATTCCCTTCCGCCCAGCGTCTGGCTCGAACCCACGACCCTGGGATTAAGAGTCTGACGCTCTACCGACTGAGCTAGCCGGCTACCTCGGTGAATACCTGCCGGGTAGCACGTCACACAGTACTCGTTTGGGTTGGGTGGTCCCATACAGAATCTCTCCATGATGCCTAATGTTTTCCTAACGTCACACTCGTCACGTACTTCACTTTTATGTCATAATCATTTCTGAGAGGTAAAGAAATTGCATGACAACATGCAGAGCTAGTGGCGTCAAAATTAACGCACATACTTTATGTGACTCAAAAGCCGAACGAGTTACTTTCCGACGTTGTTTTAGATGTGCAAGTGATAGTCAAAACTCGCTGTGTCGGCACTCTGCCGACCATTTCGCTAGTTAACACCGGTCTTGTTGTGTGTGTTTCAAGCTCAAGAGCATCTCCAAGCAAAAAATGGTCAACAGCAACATTCAGACGGTTTCGTACTGCTCAATTGCTACATTAAAACGTTATGTTTCTTTTTCAGAACTGGAAAAACACAAGCGTGACAGCATTCGAACCTGTAATCTTCAGATCCGAAGTCCGACGCCTTATCCATTAGGCCACACGGTCACTGACGACCAACATTTACATGTATACGACTCATCTCGAAACGCTCACACCCCTGAGGATTTGTGTTTTCGTTCTACACAGCCGCTGCCCCTTGCTCTTTCCCACCCATTCGTTACATTCAACCTCTGACGAGACCGACCAAATATAGACTGTGAAACAAGACCACACACTTTGTGCATTCGGAATCGAAGGCAGGGCGTCCCTCGCCGCATTTGCTACGATTGCCATTTGCTACTTCTGCAGAAGCGGCGGCGGCGGCGACGACGACGACGACGACGACGACGACGACGACGACGACGACGACGAATATCGCGAGAGGCTCTGAGATATGTGAGAAATACATCTATAAAATGTAATTCAGACTGCCTCGTCCCACCTTATGCTGTACCGCTTTGGCAAATGCTTTATCTGCGCCATTCGCCTTAATCGCATCTGAGAGTGATTCTTAAAAAAACGCCTGTCGCTAATTGTTCGTCATCACAGGTACTGTTTGCTATACGGCCACGACGCGCAACTGATTTCCAAAATTCATCTTTCTCCTGTGAGGATGGAACTTACGACCGCTGGTTTATTAGACCAGTGCTCTACCACTGAGCTAAACAGGCGCGGCCTAGCGGTACTCTTGGGTACTTCGTCCTTACGGTCGTCTGCATCATCAGACTTTAGCTGACAACACTTCATATTACCGGCTAATATTTGCAGCTATGGCGACAAATTACTGCTTGACTACACATCTGACACGTAACCGATGTGCTCTCCAAACAACAACACTTGCATTTCAGAACATGTCTTTCACACATGTCTACAAAATCACCTTCACCTTCAAATACAGCTTCCTTGCGACTGACAGAGACGTAGGCAAAGTTTAAAGTTGCTATTTCCATTAAATCTCGTTAATCAGAAAAACGGTAATTTACACTTGCAGCGGAACAAAATTCCGTTCCGCCCAGCGTCTGGCTCGAACCCACGACCCTGGGATTAAGAGTCTGACGCTCTACCGACTGAGCTAGCCGGCTACCTCGGTGAATACCTGCCGGGTAGCACGTCACACAGTACTCGTTTGGGTTGGGTGGTCCCATACAGAATCTCTCCATGATGCCTAATGTTCTCCTAACGTCACATTCGTCACGTACTTCACTTTTGTGTCATAATTATTTCTGAGAGGTAAAGAAATTGCATGACAACATGCAGAGCTAGTGGCGTCAAAATTAACGCACATACTTTATGTGACTCAAAAGCCGAACGAGTTACTTTCCGACGTTGTTTTAGATGTGCAAGTGATAGTCAAAACTCGCTGTGTCGGCACTCTGCCGACCATTTCGCTAGTTAACACCGGTCTTGTTGTGTGTGTTTCAAGCTCAAGAGCATCTCCAAGCAAAAAATGGTCAACAGCAACATTCAGACGGTTTCGTACTGCTCAATTGCTACATTAAAACGTTATGTTTCTTTTTCAGAACTGGAAAAACACAAGCGTGACAGCATTCGAACCTGTAATCTTCAGATCCGAAGTCCGACGCCTTATCCATTAGGCCACACGGTCACTGACGACCAACATTTACATGTATACGACTCATCTCGAAACGCTCACACCCCTGAGGATTTGTGTTTTCGTTCTACACAGCCGCTGCCCCTTGATCTTTCCCACCCATTCGTTACATTCAACCTCTGACGAGACCGACCAAATATAGACTGTGAAACAAGACCACACACTTTGTGCATTCGGAATCGAAGGCAGGGCGTCCCTCGCCGCATTTGCTACGATTGCCATTTGCTACTTCTGCAGAAGCGGCGGCGGCGGCGACGACGACGACGACGACGACGACGAATATCGCGAGAGGCTCTGAGATATGTGAGAAATACATCCATAAAATGTAATTCAGACTGCCTCGTCCCACCTTATGCTGTACCGCTTTGGCAAATGCTTTATCTGCGCCATTCGCCTTAATCGCATCTGAGAGTGATTCTTAAAAAAACGCCTGTCGCTAATTGTTCGTCATCACAGGTACTGTTTGCTATACGGCCACGACGCGCAACTGATTTCCAAAATTCATCTTTCTCCTGTGAGGATGGAACTTACGACCGCTGATTTATTAGACCAGTGCTCTACCACTGAGCTAAAGAGGCGCGGCCTAGCGGTACTCTTGGGTACTTCGTCCTTACGGTCGTCTGCATCATCAGACTTTAGCTGACAACACTTCATATTACCGGCTAATATTTGCAGCTATGGCGACAAATTACTGCTTGACTACACATCTGACACGTAACCGATGTGCTCTCCAAACAACAACACTTGCATTTCAGAACATGTCTTTCACACATGTCTACAAAATCACCTTCACCTTCAAATACAGCTTCCTTGCGACTGACAGAGACGTAGGCAAAGTTTAAAGTTGCTATTTCCATTAAATCTCGTTAATCAGAAAAACGGTAATTTGCACTTGCAGCGGAACAAAATTCCGTTCCGCCCAGCGTCTGGCTCGAACCCACGACCCTGGGATTAAGAGTCTGACGCTCTACCGACTGAGCTAGCCGGCTACCTCGGTGAATACCTGCCGGGTAGCACGTCACACAGTACTCGTTTGTGTTGGGTGGTCCCATACAGAATCTCTCCATGATGCCTAATGTTTTCCTAACGTCACACTCGTCACGTACTTCACTTTTATGTCATAATCATTTCTGAGAGGTAAAGAAATTGCATGACAACATGCAGAGCTAGTGGCGTCAAAATTAACGCACATACTTTATGTGACTCAAAAGCCGAACGAGTTACTTTCCGACGTTGTTTTAGATGTGCAAGTGATAGTCAAAACTCGCTGTGTCGGCACTCTGCCGACCATTTCGCTAGTTAACACCGGTCTTGTTGTGTGTGTTTCAAGCTCAAGAGCATCTCCAAGCAAAAAATGGTCAACAGCAACATTCAGACGGTTTCGTACTGCTCAATTGCTACATTAAAACGTTATGTTTCTTTTTCAGAACTGGAAAAACACAAGCGTGACAGCATTCGAACCTGTAATCTTCAGATCCGAAGTCCGACGCCTTATCCATTAGGCCACACGGTCACTGACGACCAACATTTACATGTATACGACTCATCTCGAAACGCTCACACCCCTGAGGATTTGTGTTTTCGTTCTACACAGCCGCTGCCCCTTGCTCTTTCCCACCCATTCGTTACATTCAACCTCTGACGAGACCGACCAAATATAGACTGTGAAACAAGACCACACACTTTGTGCATTCGGAATCGAAGGCAGGGCGTCCCTCGCCGCATTTGCTACGATTGCCATTTGCTACTTCTGCAGAAGCGGCGGCGGCGGCGACGACGACGACGACGACGACGACGAATATCGCGAGAGGCTCTGAGATATGTGAGAAATACATCCATAAAATGTAATTCAGACTGCCTCGTCCCACCTTATGCTGTACCGCTTTGGCAAATGCTTTATCTGCGCCATTCGCCTTAATCGCATCTGAGAGTGATTCTTAAAAAAACGCCTGTCGCTAATTGTTCGTCATCACAGGTACTGTTTGCTATACGGCCACGACGCGCAACTGATTTCCAAAATTCATCTTTCTCCTGTGAGGATGGAACTTACGACCGCTGATTTATTAGACCAGTGCTCTACCACTGAGCTAAAGAGGCGCGGCCTAGCGGTACTCTTGGGTACTTCGTCCTTACGGTCGTCTGCATCATCAGACTTTAGCTGACAACACTTCATATTACCGGCTAATATTTGCAGCTATGGCGACAAATTACTGCTTGACTACACATCTGACACGTAACCGATGTGCTCTCCAAACAACAACACTTGCATTTCAGAACATGTCTTTCACACATGTCTACAAAATCACCTTCACCTTCAAATACAGCTTCCTTGCGACTGACAGAGACGTAGGCAAAGTTTAAAGTTGCTATTTCCATTAAATCTCGTTAATCAGAAAAACGGTAATTTGCACTTGCAGCGGAACAAAATTCCGTTCCGCCCAGCGTCTGGCTCGAACCCACGACCCTGGGATTAAGAGTCTGACGCTCTACCGACTGAGCTAGCCGGCTACCTCGGTGAATACCTGCCGGGTAGCACGTCACACAGTACTCGTTTGTGTTGGGTGGTCCCATACAGAATCTCTCCATGATGCCTAATGTTTTCCTAACGTCACACTCGTCACGTACTTCACTTTTATGTCATAATCATTTCTGAGAGGTAAAGAAATTGCATGACAACATGCAGAGCTAGTGGCGTCAAAATTAACGCACATACTTTATGTGACTCAAAAGCCGAACGAGTTACTTTCCGACGTTGTTTTAGATGTGCAAGTGATAGTCAAAACTCGCTGTGTCGGCACTCTGCCGACCATTTCGCTAGTTAACACCGGTCTTGTTGTGTGTGTTTCAAGCTCAAGAGCATCTCCAAGCAAAAAATGGTCAACAGCAACATTCAGACGGTTTCGTACTGCTCAATTGCTACATTAAAACGTTATGTTTCTTTTTCAGAACTGGAAAAACACAAGCGTGACAGCATTCGAACCTGTAATCTTCAGATCCGAAGTCCGACGCCTTATCCATTAGGCCACACGTTCACTGACGACCAACATTTACATGTATACGACTCATCTCGAAACGCTCACACCCCTGAGGATTTGTGTTTTCGTTCTACACAGCCGCTGCCCCTTGCTCTTTCCCACCCATTCGTTACATTCAACCTCTGACGAGACCGACCAAATATAGACTGTGAAACAAGACCACACACTTTGTGCATACGGAATCGAAGGCAGGGCATCCCTCGCCGCATTTGCTACGATTGCCATTTGCTACTTCTGCAGAAGCGGCGACGACGACGACGACGACGACGACGACGACGACGACGAATATCGCGAGAGGCTCTGAGATATGTGAGAAATACATCTATAAAATGTAATTCAGACTGCCTCGTCCCACCTTATGCTGTACCGCTTTGGCAAATGCTTTATCTGCGCCATTCGCCTTAATCGCATCTGAGAGTGATTCTTAAAAAAACGCCTGTCGCTAATTGTTCGTCATCACAGGTACTGTTTGCTATACGGCCACGACGCGCAACTGATTTCCAAAATTCATCTTTCTCCTGTGAGGATGGAACTTACGACCGCTGGTTTATTAGACCAGTGCTCTACCACTGAGCTAAAGAGGCGCGGCCTAGCGGTACTCTTGGGTACTTCGTCCTTACGGTCGTCTGCATCATCAGACTTTAGCTGACAACACTTCATATTACCGGCTAATATTTGCAGCTATGGCGACAAATTACTGCTTGACTACACATCTGACACGTAACCGATGTGCTCTCCAAACAACAACACTTGCATTTCAGAACATGTCTTTCACACATGTCTACAAAATCACCTTCACCTTCAAATACAGCTTCCTTGCGACTGACAGAGACGTAGGCAAAGTTTAAAGTTGCTATTTCCATTAAATCTCGTTAATCAGAAAAACGGTAATTTACACTTGCAGCGGAACAAAATTCCGTTCCGCCCAGCGTCTGGCTCGAACCCACGACCCTGGGATTAAGAGTCTGACGCTCTACCGACTGAGCTAGCCGGCTACCTCGGTGAATACCTGCCGCGTAGCACGTCACACAGTACTCGTTTGGGTTGGGTGGTCCCATACAGAATCTCTCCATGATGCCTAATGTTCTCCTAACGTCACACTCGTCACGTACTTCACTTTTATGTCATAATCATTTCTGAGAGGTAAAGAAATTGCATGACAACATGCAGAGCTAGTGGCGTCAAAATTAACGCACATACTTTATGTGACTCAAAAGCCGAACGAGTTACTTTCCGACGTTGTTTTAGATGTGCAAGTGATAGTCAAAACTCGCTGTGTCGGCACTCTGCCGACCATTTCGCTAGTTAACACCGGTCTTGTTGTGTGTGTTTCAAGCTCAAGAGCATCTCCAAGCAAAAAATGGTCAACAGCAACATTCAGACGGTTTCGTACTGCTCAATTGCTACATTAAAACGTTATGTTTCTTTTTCAGAACTGGAAAAACACAAGCGTGACAGCATTCGAACCTGTAATCTTCAGATCCGAAGTCCGACGCCTTATCCATTAGGCCACACGGTCACTGACGACCAACATTTACATGTATACGACTCATCTCGAAACGCTCACACCCCTGAGGATTTGTGTTTTCGTTCTACACAGCCGCTGCCCCTTGATCTTTCCCACCCATTCGTTACATTCAACCTCTGACGAGACCGACCAAATATAGACTGTGAAACAAGACCACACACTTTGTGCATTCGGAATCGAAGGCAGGGCGTCCCTCGCCGCATTTGCTACGATTGCCATTTGCTACTTCTGCAGAAGCGGCGGCGGCGGCGACGACGACGACGACGACGACGAATATCGCGAGAGGCTCTGAGATATGTGAGAAATACATCCATAAAATGTAATTCAGACTGCCTCGTCCCACCTTATGCTGTACCGCTTTGGCAAATGCTTTATCTGCGCCATTCGCCTTAATCGCATCTGAGAGTGATTCTTAAAAAAACGCCTGTCGCTAATTGTTCGTCATCACAGGTACTGTTTGCTATACGGCCACGACGCGCAACTGATTTCCAAAATTCATCTTTCTCCTGTGAGGATGGAACTTACGACCGCTGGTTTATTAGACCAGTGCTCTACCACTGAGCTAAAGAGGCGCGGCCTAGCGGTACTCTTAGGTACTTCGTCCTTACGGTCGTCTGCATCATCAGACTTTAGCTGACAACACTTCATATTACCGGCTAATATTTGCAGCTATGGCGACAAATTACTGCTTGACTACACATCTGACACGTAACCGATGTGCTCTCCAAACAACAACACTTGCATTTCAGAACATGTCTTTCACACATGTCTACAAAATCACCTTTACCTTCAAATACAGCTTCCTTGCGACTGACAGAGACGTAGGCAAAGTTTAAAGTTGCTATTTCCATTAAATCTCGTTAATCAGAAAAACGGTAATTTACACTTGCAGCGGAACAAAATTCCGTTCCGCCCAGCGTCTGGCTCGAACCCACGACCCTGCGATTAAGAGTCTGACGTTCTACCGACTGAGCTAGCCGGCTACCTCGGTGAATACCTGCCGGGTAGCACGTCACACAGTACTCGTTTGTGTTGGGTGGTCCCATACAGAATCTCTCCATGATGCCTAATGTTTTCCTAACGTCACACTCGTCACGTACTTCACTTTTATGTCATAATCATTTCTGAGAGGTAAAGAAATTGCATGACAACATGCAGAGCTAGTGGCGTCAAAATTAACTCACATACTTTATGTGACTCAAAAGCCGAACGAGTTACTTTCCGACGTTGTTTTAGATGTGCAAGTGATAGTCAAAACTCGCTGTGTCGGCACTCTGCCGACCATTTCGCTAGTTAACACCGGTCTTGTTGTGTGTGTTTCAAGCTCAAGAGCATCTCCAAGCAAAAAATGGTCAACAGCAACATTCAGACGGTTTCGTACTGCTCAATTGCTACATTAAAACGTTATGTTTCTTTTTCAGAACTGGAAAAACACAAGCGTGACAGCATTCGAACCTGTAATCTTCAGATCCGAAGTCCGACGCCTTATCCATTAGGCCACACGGTCACTGACGACCAACATTTACATGTATACGACTCATCTCGAAACGCTCACACCCCTGAGGATTTGTGTTTTCGTTCTACACAGCCGCTGCCCCTTGCTCTTTCCCACCCATTCGTTACATTCAACCTCTGACGAGACCGACCAAATATAGACTGTGAAACAAGACCACACACTTTGTGCATTCGGAATCGAAGGCAGGGCGTCCCTCGCCGCATTTGCTACGATTGCCATTTGCTACTTCTGCAGAAGCGGCGGCGGCGGCGACGACGACGACGACGACGACGACGACGACGACGACGACGACGAATATCGCGAGAGGCTCTGAGATATGTGAGAAATACATCTATAAAATGTAATTCAGACTGCCTCGTCCCACCTTATGCTGTACCGCTTTGGCAAATGCTTTATCTGCGCCATTCGCCTTAATCGCATCTGAGAGTGATTCTTAAAAAAAAGCCTGTCGCTAATTGTTCGTCATCACAGGTACTGTTTGCTATACGGCCACGACGCGCAACTGATTTCCAAAATTCATCTTTCTCCTGTGAGGATGGAACTTACGACCGCTGATTTATTAGACCAGTGCTCTACCACTGAGCTAAAGAGGCGCGGCCTAGTGGTACTCTTGGGTACTTCGTCCTTACGGTCGTCTGCATCATCAGACTTTAGCTGACAACACTTCATATTACCGGCTAATATTTGCAGCTATGGCGACAAATTACTGCTTGACTACACATCTGACACGTAACCGATGTGCTCTCCAAACAACAACACTTGCATTTCAGAACATGTCTTTCACACATGTCTACAAAATCACCTTCACCTTCAAATACAGCTTCCTTGCGACTGACAGAGACGTAGGCAAAGTTTAAAGTTGCTATTTCCATTAAATCTCGTTAATCAGAAAAACGGTAATTTACACTTGCAGCGGAACAAAATTCCGTTCCGCCCAGCGTCTGGCTCGAACCCACGACCCTGGGATTAAGAGTCTGACGCTCTACCGACTGAGCTAGCCGGCTACCTCGGTGAATACCTGCCGGGTAGCACGTCACACAGTACTCGTTTGGGTTGGGTGGTCCCATACAGAATCTCTCCATGATGCCTAATGTTCTCCTAACGTCACACTCGTCACGTACTTCACTTTTATGTCATAATCATTTCTGAGAGGTAAAGAAATTGCATGACAACATGCAGAGCTAGTGGCGTCAAAATTAACGCACATACTTTATGTGACTCAAAAGCCGAACGAGTTACTTTCCGACGTTGTTTTAGATGTGCAAGTGATAGTCAAAACTCGCTGTGTCGGCACTCTGCCGACCATTTCGCTAGTTAACACCGGTCTTGTTGTGCGTGTTTCAAGCTCAAGAGCATCTCCAAGCAAAAAATGGTCAACAGCAACATTCAGACGGTTTCGTACTGCTCAATTGCTACATTAAAACGTTATGTTTCTTTTTCAGAACTGGAAAAACACAAGCGTGACAGCATTCGAACCTGTAATCTTCAGATCCGAAGTCCGACGCCTTATCCATTAGGCCACACGGTCACTGACGACCAACATTTACATGTATACGACTCATCTCGAAACGCTCACACCCCTGAGGATTTGTGTTTTCGTTCTACACAGCCGCTGCCCCTTGATCTTTCCCACCCATTCGTTACATTCAACCTCTGACGAGACCGACCAAATATAGACTGTGAAACAAGACCACACACTTTGTGCATACGGAATCGAAGGCAGGGCATCCCTCGCCGCATTTGCTACGATTGCCATTTGCTACTTCTGCAGAAGCGGCGGCGGCGACGACGACGACGACGACGACGACGACGACGACGACGAATATCGCGAGAGGCTCTGAGATATGTGAGAAATACATCTATAAAATGTAATTCAGACTGCCTCGTCCCACCTTATGCTGTACCGCTTTGGCAAATGCTTTATCTGCGCCATTCGCCTTAATCGCATCTGAGAGTGATTCTTAAAAAAACGCCTGTCGCTAATTGTTCGTCATCACAGGTACTGTTTGCTATACGGCCACGACGCGCAACTGATTTCCAAAATTCATCTTTCTCCTGTGAGGATGGAACTTACGACCGCTGGTTTATTAGACCAGTGCTCTACCACTGAGCTAAAGAGGCGCGGCCTAGCGGTACTCTTAGGTACTTCGTCCTTACGGTCGTCTGCATCATCAGACTTTAGCTGACAACACTTCATATTACCGGCTAATATTTGCAGCTATGGCGACAAATTACTGCTTGACTACACATCTGACACGTAACCGATGTGCTCTCCAAACAACAACACTTGCATTTCAGAACATGTCTTTCACACATGTCTACAAAATCACCTTTACCTTCAAATACAGCTTCCTTGCGACTGACAGAGACGTAGGCAAAGTTTAAAGTTGCTATTTCCATTAAATCTCGTTAATCAGAAAAACGGTAATTTACACTTGCAGCGGAACAAAATTCCGTTCCGCCCAGCGTCTGGCTCGAACCCACGACCCTGCGATTAAGAGTCTGACGTTCTACCGACTGAGCTAGCCGGCTACCTCGGTGAATACCTGCCGGGTAGCACGTCACACAGTACTCGTTTGTGTTGGGTGGTCCCATACAGAATCTCTCCATGATGCCTAATGTTTTCCTAACGTCACACTCGTCACGTACTTCACTTTTATGTCATAATCATTTCTGAGAGGTAAAGAAATTGCATGACAACATGCAGAGCTAGTGGCGTCAAAATTAACTCACATACTTTATGTGACTCAAAAGCCGAACGAGTTACTTTCCGACGTTGTTTTAGATGTGCAAGTGATAGTCAAAACTCGCTGTGTCGGCACTCTGCCGACCATTTCGCTAGTTAACACCGGTCTTGTTGTGTGTGTTTCAAGCTCAAGAGCATCTCCAAGCAAAAAATGGTCAACAGCAACATTCAGACGGTTTCGTACTGCTCAATTGCTACATTAAAACGTTATGTTTCTTTTTCAGAACTGGAAAAACACAAGCGTGACAGCATTCGAACCTGTAATCTTCAGATCCGAAGTCCGACGCCTTATCCATTAGGCCACACGGTCACTGACGACCAACATTTACATGTATACGACTCATCTCGAAACGCTCACACCCCTGAGGATTTGTGTTTTCGTTCTACACAGCCGCTGCCCCTTGCTCTTTCCCACCCATTCGTTACATTCAACCTCTGACGAGACCGACCAAATATAGACTGTGAAACAAGACCACACACTTTGTGCATTCGGAATCGAAGGCAGGGCGTCCCTCGCCGCATTTGCTACGATTGCCATTTGCTACTTCTGCAGAAGCGGCGGCGGCGGCGACGACGACGACGACGACGACGACGACGACGACGACGACGACGACGACGAATATCGCGAGAGGCTCTGAGATATGTGAGAAATACATCTATAAAATGTAATTCAGACTGCCTCGTCCCACCTTATGCTGTACCGCTTTGGCAAATGCTTTATCTGCGCCATTCGCCTTAATCGCATCTGAGAGTGATTCTTAAAAAAACGCCTGTCGCTAATTGTTCGTCATCACAGGTACTGTTTGCTATACGGCCACGACGCGCAACTGATTTCCAAAATTCATCTTTCTCCTGTGAGGATGGAACTTACGACCGCTGATTTATTAGACCAGTGCTCTACCACTGAGCTAAAGAGGCGCGGCCTAGCGGTACTCTTGGGTACTTCGTCCTTACGGTCGTCTGCATCATCAGACTTTAGCTGACAACACTTCATATTACCGGCTAATATTTGCAGCTATGGCGACAAATTACTGCTTGACTACACATCTGACACGTAACCGATGTGCTCTCCAAACAACAACACTTGCATTTCAGAACATGTCTTTCACACATGTCTACAAAATCACCTTCACCTTCAAATACAGCTTCCTTGCGACTGACAGAGACGTAGGCAAAGTTTAAAGTTGCTATTTCCATTAAATCTCGTTAATCAGAAAAACGGTAATTTACACTTGCAGCGGAACAAAATTCCGTTCCGCCCAGCGTCTGGCTCGAACCCACGACCCTGGGATTAAGAGTCTGACGCTCTACCGACTGAGCTAGCCGGCTACCTCGGTGAATACCTGCCGGGTAGCACGTCACACAGTACTCGTTTGGGTTGGGTGGTCCCATACAGAATCTCTCCATGATGCCTAATGTTCTCCTAACGTCACACTCGTCACGTACTTCACTTTTATGTCATAATCATTTCTGAGAGGTAAAGAAATTGCATGACAACATGCAGAGCTAGTGGCGTCAAAATTAACGCACATACTTTATGTGACTCAAAAGCCGAACGAGTTACTTTCCGACGTTGTTTTAGATGTGCAAGTGATAGTCAAAACTCGCTGTGTCGGCACTCTGCCGACCATTTCGCTAGTTAACACCGGTCTTGTTGTGCGTGTTTCAAGCTCAAGAGCATCTCCAAGCAAAAAATGGTCAACAGCAACATTCAGACGGTTTCGTACTGCTCAATTGCTACATTAAAACGTTATGTTTCTTTTTCAGAACTGGAAAAACACAAGCGTGACAGCATTCGAACCTGTAATCTTCAGATCCGAAGTCCGACGCCTTATCCATTAGGCCACACGGTCACTGACGACCAACATTTACATGTATACGACTCATCTCGAAACGCTCACACCCCTGAGGATTTGTGTTTTCGTTCTACACAGCCGCTGCCCCTTGATCTTTCCCACCCATTCGTTACATTCAACCTCTGACGAGACCGACCAAATATAGACTGTGAAACAAGACCACACACTTTGTGCATACGGAATCGAAGGCAGGGCATCCCTCGCCGCATTTGCTACGATTGCCATTTGCTACTTCTGCAGAAGCGGCGGCGGCGACGACGACGACGACGACGACGACGACGACGACGACGAATATCGCGAGAGGCTCTGAGATATGTGAGAAATACATCTATAAAATGTAATTCAGACTGCCTCGTCCCACCTTATGCTGTACCGCTTTGGCAAATGCTTTATCTGCGCCATTCGCCTTAATCGCATCTGAGAGTGATTCTTAAAAAAACGCCTGTCGCTAATTGTTCGTCATCACAGGTACTGTTTGCTATACGGCCACGACGCGCAACTGATTTCCAAAATTCATCTTTCTCCTGTGAGGATGGAACTTACGACCGCTGGTTTATTAGACCAGTGCTCTACCACTGAGCTAAAGAGGCGCGGCCTAGCGGTACTCTTGGGTACTTCGTCCTTACGGTCGTCTGCATCATCAGACTTTAGCTGACAACACTTCATATTACCGGCTAATATTTGCAGCTATGGCGACAAATTACTGCTTGACTACACATCTGACACGTAACCGATGTGCTCTCCAAACAACAACACTTGCATTTCAGAACATGTCTTTCACACATGTCTACAAAATCACCTTCACCTTCAAATACAGCTTCCTTGCGACTGACAGAGACGTAGGCAAAGTTTAAAGTTGCTATTTCCATTAAATCTCGTTAATCAGAAAAACGGTAATTTACACTTGCAGCGGAACAAAATTCCGTTCCGCCCAGCGTCTGGCTCGAACCCACGACCCTGGGATTAAGAGTCTGACGCTCTACCGACTGAGCTAGCCGGCTACCTCGGTGAATACCTGCCGGGTAGCACGTCACACAGTACTCGTTTGGGTTGGGTGGTCCCATACAGAATCTCTCCATGATGCCTAATGTTCTCCTAACGTCACACTCGTCACGTACTTCACTTTTATGTCATAATCATTTCTGAGAGGTAAAGAAATTGCATGACAACATGCAGAGCTAGTGGCGTCAAAATTAACGCACATACTTTATGTGACTCAAAAGCCGAACGAGTTACTTTCCGACGTTGTTTTAGATGTGCAAGTGATAGTCAAAACTCGCTGTGTCGGCACTCTGCCGACCATTTCGCTAGTTAACACCGGTCTTGTTGTGTGTGTTTCAAGCTCAAGAGCATCTCCAAGCAAAAAATGGTCAACAGCAACATTCAGACGGTTTCGTACTGCTCAATTGCTACATTAAAACGTTATGTTTCTTTTTCAGAACTGGAAAAACCCAAGCGTGACAGCATTCGAACCTGTAATCTTCAGATCCGAAGTCCGACGCCTTATCCATTAGGCCACACGGTCACTGACGACCAACATTTACATGTATACGACTCATCTCGAAACGCTCACACCCCTGAGGATTTGTGTTTTCGTTCTACACAGCCGCTGCCCCTTGATCTTTCCCACCCATTCGTTACATTCAACCTCTGACGAGACCGACCAAATATAGACTGTGAAACAAGACCACACACTTTGTGCATTCGGAATCGAAGGCAGGGCGTCCCTCGCCGCATTTGCTACGATTGCCATTTGCTACTTCTGCAGAAGCGGCGGCGGCGGCGACGACGACGACGACGACGACGACGAATATCGCGAGAGGCTCTGAGATATGTGAGAAATACATCCATAAAATGTAATTCAGACTGCCTCGTCCCACCTTATGCTGTACCGCTTTGGCAAATGCTTTATCTGCGCCATTCGCCTTAATCGCATCTGAGAGTGATTCTTAAAAAAACGCCTGTCGCTAATTGTTCGTCATCACAGGTACTGTTTGCTATACGGCCACGACGCGCAACTGATTTCCAAAATTCATCTTTCTCCTGTGAGGATGGAACTTACGACCGCTGGTTTATTAGACCAGTGCTCTACCACTGAGCTAAAGAGGCGCGGCCTAGCGGTACTCTTAGGTACTTCGTCCTTACGGTCGTCTGCATCATCAGACTTTAGCTGACAACACTTCATATTACCGGCTAATATTTGCAGCTATGGCGACAAATTACTGCTTGACTACACATCTGACACGTAACCGATGTGCTCTCCAAACAACAACACTTGCATTTCAGAACATGTCTTTCACACATGTCTACAAAATCACCTTTACCTTCAAATACAGCTTCCTTGCGACTGACAGAGACGTAGGCAAAGTTTAAAGTTGCTATTTCCATTAAATCTCGTTAATCAGAAAAACGGTAATTTACACTTGCAGCGGAACAAAATTCCGTTCCGCCCAGCGTCTGGCTCGAACCCACGACCCTGCGATTAAGAGTCTGACGTTCTACCGACTGAGCTAGCCGGCTACCTCGGTGAATACCTGCCGGGTAGCACGTCACACAGTACTCGTTTGTGTTGGGTGGTCCCATACAGAATCTCTCCATGATGCCTAATGTTTTCCTAACGTCACACTCGTCACGTACTTCACTTTTATGTCATAATCATTTCTGAGAGGTAAAGAAATTGCATGACAACATGCAGAGCTAGTGGCGTCAAAATTAACTCACATACTTTATGTGACTCAAAAGCCGAACGAGTTACTTTCCGACGTTGTTTTAGATGTGCAAGTGATAGTCAAAACTCGCTGTGTCGGCACTCTGCCGACCATTTCGCTAGTTAACACCGGTCTTGTTGTGTGTGTTTCAAGCTCAAGAGCATCTCCAAGCAAAAAATGGTCAACAGCAACATTCAGACGGTTTCGTACTGCTCAATTGCTACATTAAAACGTTATGTTTCTTTTTCAGAACTGGAAAAACACAAGCGTGACAGCATTCGAACCTGTAATCTTCAGATCCGAAGTCCGACGCCTTATCCATTAGGCCACACGGTCACTGACGACCAACATTTACATGTATACGACTCATCTCGATACGCTCACACCCCTGAGGATTTGTGTTTTCGTTCTACACAGCCGCTGCCCCTTGCTCTTTCCCACCCATTCGTTACATTCAACCTCTGACGAGACCGACCAAATATAGACTGTGAAACAAGACCACACACTTTGTGCATTCGGAATCGAAGGCAGGGCGTCCCTCGCCGCATTTGCTACGATTGCCATTTGCTACTTCTGCAGAAGCGGCGGCGGCGGCGACGACGACGACGACGACGACGACGACGACGACGACGAATATCGCGAGAGGCTCTGAGATATGTGAGAAATACATCTATAAAATGTAATTCAGACTGCCTCGTCCCACCTTATGCTGTACCGCTTTGGCAAATGCTTTATCTGCGCCATTCGCCTTAATCGCATCTGAGAGTGATTCTTAAAAAAACGCCTGTCGCTAATTGTTCGTCATCACAGGTACTGTTTGCTATACGGCCACGACGCGCAACTGATTTCCAAAATTCATCTTTCTCCTGTGAGGATGGAACTTACGACCGCTGATTTATTAGACCAGTGCTCTACCACTGAGCTAAAGAGGCGCGGCCTAGCGGTACTCTTGGGTACTTCGTCCTTACGGTCGTCTGCATCATCAGACTTTAGCTGACAACACTTCATATTACCGGCTAATATTTGCAGCTATGGCGACAAATTACTGCTTGACTACACATCTGACACGTAACCGATGTGCTCTCCAAACAACAACACTTGCATTTCAGAACATGTCTTTCACACATGTCTACAAAATCACCTTCACCTTCAAATACAGCTTCCTTGCGACTGACAGAGACGTAGGCAAAGTTTAAAGTTGCTATTTCCATTAAATCTCGTTAATCAGAAAAACGGTAATTTACACTTGCAGCGGAACAAAATTCCGTTCCGCCCAGCGTCTGGCTCGAACCCACGACCCTGGGATTAAGAGTCTGACGCTCTACCGACTGAGCTAGCCGGCTACCTCGGTGAATACCTGCCGGGTAGCACGTCACACAGTACTCGTTTGGGTTGGGTGGTCCCATACAGAATCTCTCCATGATGCCTAATGTTCTCCTAACGTCACACTCGTCACGTACTTCACTTTTATGTCATAATCATTTCTGAGAGGTAAAGAAATTGCATGACAACATGCAGAGCTAGTGGCGTCAAAATTAACGCACATACTTTATGTGACTCAAAAGCCGAACGAGTTACTTTCCGACGTTGTTTTAGATGTGCAAGTGATAGTCAAAACTCGCTGTGTCGGCACTCTGCCGACCATTTCGCTAGTTAACACCGGTCTTGTTGTGTGTGTTTCAAGCTCAAGAGCATCTCCAAGCAAAAAATGGTCAACAGCAACATTCAGACGGTTTCGTACTGCTCAATTGCTACATTAAAACGTTATGTTTCTTTTTCAGAACTGGAAAAACACAAGCGTGACAGCATTCGAACCTGTAATCTTCAGATCCGAAGTCCGACGCCTTATCCATTAGGCCACACGGTCACTGACGACCAACATTTACATGTATACGACTCATCTCGAAACGCTCACACCCCTGAGGATTTGTGTTTTCGTTCTACACAGCCGCTGCCCCTTGCTCTTTCCCACCCATTCGTTACATTCAACCTCTGACGAGACCGACCAAATATAGACTGTGAAACAAGACCACACACTTTGTGCATTCGGAATCGAAGGCAGGGCGTCCCTCGCCGCATTTGCTACGATTGCCATTTGCTACTTCTGCAGAAGCGGCGGCGGCGGCGACGACGACGACGACGACGACGACGACGACGACGACGACGAATATCGCGAGAGGCTCTGAGATATGTGAGAAATACATCTATAAAATGTAATTCAGACTGCCTCGTCCCACCTTATGCTGTACCGCTTTGGCAAATGCTTTATCTGCGCCATTCGCCTTAATCGCATCTGAGAGTGATTCTTAAAAAAACGCCTGTCGCTAATTGTTCGTCATCACAGGTACTGTTTGCTATACGGCCACGACGCGCAACTGATTTCCAAAATTCATCTTTCTCCTGTGAGGATGGAACTTACGACCGCTGATTTATTAGACCAGTGCTCTACCACTGAGCTAAAGAGGCGCGGCCTAGCGGTACTCTTGGGTACTTCGTCCTTACGGTCGTCTGCATCATCAGACTTTAGCTGACAACACTTCATATTACCGGCTAATATTTGCAGCTATGGCGACAAATTACTGCTTGACTACACATCTGACACGTAACCGATGTGCTCTCCAAACAACAACACTTGCATTTCAGAACATGTCTTTCACACATGTCTACAAAATCACCTTCACCTTCAAATACAGCTTCCTTGCGACTGACAGAGACGTAGGCAAAGTTTAAAGTTGCTATTTCCATTAAATCTCGTTAATCAGAAAAACGGTAATTTACACTTGCAGCGGAACAAAATTCCGTTCCGCCCAGCGTCTGGCTCGAACCCACGACCCTGGGATTAAGAGTCTGACGCTCTACCGACTGAGCTAGCCGGCTACCTCGGTGAATACCTGCCGGGTAGCACGTCACACAGTACTCGTTTGGGTTGGGTGGTCCCATACAGAATCTCTCCATGATGCCTAATGTTCTCCTAACGTCACACTCGTCACGTACTTCACTTTTATGTCATAATCATTTCTGAGAGGTAAAGAAATTGCATGACAACATGCAGAGCTAGTGGCGTCAAAATTAACGCACATACTTTATGTGACTCAAAAGCCGAACGAGTTACTTTCCGACGTTGTTTTAGATGTGCAAGTGATAGTCAAAACTCGCTGTGTCGGCACTCTGCCGACCATTTCGCTAGTTAACACCGGTCTTGTTGTGCGTGTTTCAAGCTCAAGAGCATCTCCAAGCAAAAAATGGTCAACAGCAACATTCAGACGGTTTCGTACTGCTCAATTGCTACATTAAAACGTTATGTTTCTTTTTCAGAACTGGAAAAACACAAGCGTGACAGCATTCGAACCTGTAATCTTCAGATCCGAAGTCCGACGCCTTATCCATTAGGCCACACGGTCACTGACGACCAACATTTACATGTATACGACTCATCTCGAAACGCTCACACCCCTGAGGATTTGTGTTTTCGTTCTACACAGCCGCTGCCCCTTGATCTTTCCCACCCATTCGTTACATTCAACCTCTGACGAGACCGACCAAATATAGACTGTGAAACAAGACCACACACTTTGTGCATTCGGAATCGAAGGCAGGGCGTCCCTCGCCGCATTTGCTACGATTGCCATTTGCTACTTCTGCAGAAGCGGCGGCGGCGGCGACGACGACGACGACGACGACGACGACGACGACGACGAATATCGCGAGAGGCTCTGAGATATGTGAGAAATACATCTATAAAATGTAATTCAGACTGCCTCGTCCCACCTTATGCTGTACCGCTTTGGCAAATGCTTTATCTGCGCCATTCGCCTTAATCGCATCTGAGAGTGATTCTTAAAAAAACGCCTGTCGCTAATTGTTCGTCATCACAGGTACTGTTTGCTATACGGCCACGACGCGCAACTGATTTCCAAAATTCATCTTTCTCCTGTGAGGATGGAACTTACGACCGCTGGTTTATTAGACCAGTGCTCTACCACTGAGCTAAAGAGGCGCGGCCTAGCGGTACTCTTGGGTACTTCGTCCTTACGGTCGTCTGCATCATCAGACTTTAGCTGACAACACTTCATATTACCGGCTAATATTTGCAGCTATGGCGACAAATTACTGCTTGACTACACATCTGACACGTAACCGATGTGCTCTCCAAACAACAACACTTGCATTTCAGAACATGTCTTTCACACATGTCTACAAAATCACCTTCACCTTCAAATACAGCTTCCTTGCGACTGACAGAGACGTAGGCAAAGTTTAAAGTTGCTATTTCCATTAAATCTCGTTAATCAGAAAAACGGTAATTTACACTTGCAGCGGAACAAAATTCCGTTCCGCCCAGCGTCTGGCTCGAACCCACGACTCTGGGATTAAGAGTCTGACGCTCTACCGACTGAGCTAGCCGGCTACCTCGGTGAATACCTGCCGGGTAGCACGTCACACAGTACTCGTTTGGGTTGGGTGGTCCCATACAGAATCTCTCCATGATGCCTAATGTTCTCCTAACGTCACATTCGTCACGTACTTCACTTTTGTGTCATAATTATTTCTGAGAGGTAAAGAAATTGCATGACAACATGCAGAGCTAGTGGCGTCAAAATTAACGCACATACTTTATGTGACTCAAAAGCCGAACGAGTTACTTTCCGACGTTGTTTTAGATGTGCAAGTGATAGTCAAAACTCGCTGTGTCGGCACTCTGCCGACCATTTCGCTAGTTAACACCGGTCTTGTTGTGTGTGTTTCAAGCTCAAGAGCATCTCCAAGCAAAAAATGGTCAACAGCAACATTCAGACGGTTTCGTACTGCTCAATTGCTACATTAAAACGTTATGTTTCTTTTTCAGAACTGGAAAAACACAAGCGTGACAGCATTCGAACCTGTAATCTTCAGATCCGAAGTCCGACGCCTTATCCATTAGGCCACACGGTCACTGACGACCAACATTTACATGTATACGACTCATCTCGAAACGCTCACACCCCTGAGGATTTGTGTTTTCGTTCTACACAGCCGCTGCCCCTTGATCTTTCCCACCCATTCGTTACATTCAACCTCTGACGAGACCGACCAAATATAGACTGTGAAACAAGACCACACACTTTGTGCATTCGGAATCGAAGGCAGGGCGTCCCTCGCCGCATTTGCTACGATTGCCATTTGCTACTTCTGCAGAAGCGGCGGCGGCGGCGACGACGACGACGACGACGACGACGAATATCGCGAGAGGCTCTGAGATATGTGAGAAATACATCCATAAAATGTAATTCAGACTGCCTCGTCCCACCTTATGCTGTACCGCTTTGGCAAATGCTTTATCTGCGCCATTCGCCTTAATCGCATCTGAGAGTGATTCTTAAAAAAACGCCTGTCGCTAATTGTTCGTCATCACAGGTACTGTTTGCTATACGGCCACGACGCGCAACTGATTTCCAAAATTCATCTTTCTCCTGTGAGGATGGAACTTACGACCGCTGATTTATTAGACCAGTGCTCTACCACTGAGCTAAAGAGGCGCGGCCTAGCGGTACTCTTGGGTACTTCGTCCTTACGGTCGTCTGCATCATCAGACTTTAGCTGACAACACTTCATATTACCGGCTAATATTTGCAGCTATGGCGACAAATTACTGCTTGACTACACATCTGACACGTAACCGATGTGCTCTCCAAACAACAACACTTGCATTTCAGAACATGTCTTTCACACATGTCTACAAAATCACCTTCACCTTCAAATACAGCTTCCTTGCGACTGACAGAGACGTAGGCAAAGTTTAAAGTTGCTATTTCCATTAAATCTCGTTAATCAGAAAAACGGTAATTTGCACTTGCAGCGGAACAAAATTCCGTTCCGCCCAGCGTCTGGCTCGAACCCACGACCCTGGGATTAAGAGTCTTACGCTCTACCGACTGAGCTAGCCGGCTACCTCGGTGAATACCTGCCGGGTAGCACGTCACACAGTACTCGTTTGTGTTGGGTGGTCCCATACAGAATCTCTCCATGATGCCTAATGTTTTCCTAACGTCACACTCGTCACGTACTTCACTTTTATGTCATAATCATTTCTGAGAGGTAAAGAATTTGCATGACAACATGCAGAGCTAGTGGCGTCAAAATTAACGCACATACTTTATGTGACTCAAAAGCCGAACGAGTTACTTTCCGACGTTGTTTTAGATGTGCAAGTGATAGTCAAAACTCGCTGTGTCGGCACTCTGCCGACCATTTCGCTAGTTAACACCGGTCTTGTTGTGTGTGTTTCAAGCTCAAGAGCATCTCCAAGCAAAAAATGGTCAACAGCAACATTCAGACGGTTTCGTACTGCTCAATTGCTACATTAAAACGTTATGTTTCTTTTTCAGAACTGGAAAAACACAAGCGTGACAGCATTCGAACCTGTAATCTTCAGATCCGAAGTCCGACGCCTTATCCATTAGGCCACACGTTCACTGACGACCAACATTTACATGTATACGACTCATCTCGAAACGCTCACACCCCTGAGGATTTGTGTTTTCGTTCTACACAGCCGCTGCCCCTTGCTCTTTCCCACCCATTCGTTACATTCAACCTCTGACGAGACCGACCAAATATAGACTGTGAAACAAGACCACACACTTTGTGCATACGGAATCGAAGGCAGGGCATCCCTCGCCGCATTTGCTACGATTGCCATTTGCTACTTCTGCAGAAGCGGCGGCGGCGGCGACGACGACGACGACGACGACGACGACGACGACGAATATCGCGAGAGGCTCTGAGATATGTGAGAAATACATCTATAAAATGTAATTCAGACTGCCTCGTCCCACCTTATGCTGTACCGCTTTGGCAAATGCTTTATCTGCGCCATTCGCCTTAATCGCATCTGAGAGTGATTCTTAAAAAAACGCCTGTCGCTAATTGTTCGTCATCACAGGTACTGTTTGCTATACGGCCACGACGCGCAACTGATTTCCAAAATTCATCTTTCTCCTGTGAGGATGGAACTTACGACCGCTGGTTTATTAGACCAGTGCTCTACCACTGAGCTAAAGAGGCGCGGCCTAGCGGTACTCTTGGGTACTTCGTCCTTACGGTCGTCTGCATCATCAGACTTTAGCTGACAACACTTCATATTACCGGCTAATATTTGCAGCTATGGCGACAAATTACTGCTTGACTACACATCTGACACGTAACCGATGTGCTCTCCAAACAACAACACTTGCATTTCAGAACATGTCTTTCACACATGTCTACAAAATCACCTTCACCTTCAAATACAGCTTCCTTGCGACTGACAGAGACGTAGGCAAAGTTTAAAGTTGCTATTTCCATTAAATCTCGTTAATCAGAAAAACGGTAATTTACACTTGCAGCGGAACAAAATTCCGTTCCGCCCAGCGTCTGGCTCGAACCCACGACCCTGGGATTAAGAGTCTGACGCTCTACCGACTGAGCTAGCCGGCTACCTCGGTGAATACCTGCCGGGTAGCACGTCACACAGTACTCGTTTGGGTTGGGTGGTCCCATACAGAATCTCTCCATGATGCCTAATGTTCTCCTAACGTCACACTCGTCACGTACTTCACTTTTATGTCATAATCATTTCTGAGAGGTAAAGAAATTGCATGACAACATGCAGAGCTAGTGGCGTCAAAATTAACGCACATACTTTATGTGACTCAAAAGCCGAACGAGTTACTTTCCGACGTTGTTTTAGATGTGCAAGTGATAGTCAAAACTCGCTGTGTCGGCACTCTGCCGACCATTTCGCTAGTTAACACCGGTCTTGTTGTGTGTGTTTCAAGCTCAAGAGCATCTCCAAGCAAAAAATGGTCAACAGCAACATTCAGACGGTTTCGTACTGCTCAATTGCTACATTAAAACGTTATGTTTCTTTTTCAGAACTGGAAAAACACAAGCGTGACAGCATTCGAACCTGTAATCTTCAGATCCGAAGTCCGACGCCTTATCCATTAGGCCACACGTTCACTGACGACCAACATTTACATGTATACGACTCATCTCGAAACGCTCACACCCCTGAGGATTTGTGTTTTCGTTCTACACAGCCGCTGCCCCTTGCTCTTTCCCACCCATTCGTTACATTCAACCTCTGACGAGACCGACCAAATATAGACTGTGAAACAAGACCACACACTTTGTGCATACGGAATCGAAGGCAGGGCATCCCTCGCCGCATTTGCTACGATTGCCATTTGCTACTTCTGCAGAAGCGGCGGCGGCGGCGGCGGCGACGACGACGACGACGACGACGACGACGACGACGAATATCGCGAGAGGCTCTGAGATATGTGAGAAATACATCTATAAAATGTAATTCAGACTGCCTCGTCCCACCTTATGCTGTACCGCTTTGGCAAATGCTTTATCTGCGCCATTCGCCTTAATCGCATCTGAGAGTGATTCTTAAAAAAACGCCTGTCGCTAATTGTTCGTCATCACAGGTACTGTTTGCTATACGGCCACGACGCGCAACTGATTTCCAAAATTCATCTTTCTCCTGTGAGGATGGAACTTACGACCGCTGGTTTATTAGACCAGTGCTCTACCACTGAGCTAAAGAGGCGCGGCCTAGCGGTACTCTTGGGTACTTCGTCCTTACGGTCGTCTGCATCATCAGACTTTAGCTGACAACACTTCATATTACCGGCTAATATTTGCAGCTATGGCGACAAATTACTGCTTGACTACACATCTGACACGTAACCGATGTGCTCTCCAAACAACAACACTTGCATTTCAGAACATGTCTTTCACACATGTCTACAAAATCACCTTCACCTTCAAATACAGCTTCCTTGCGACTGACAGAGACGTAGGCAAAGTTTAAAGTTGCTATTTCCATTAAATCTCGTTAATCAGAAAAACGGTAATTTACACTTGCAGCGGAACAAAATTCCGTTCCGCCCAGCGTCTGGCTCGAACCCACGACCCTGGGATTAAGAGTCTGACGCTCTACCGACTGAGCTAGCCGGCTACCTCGGTGAATACCTGCCGGGTAGCACGTCACACAGTACTCGTTTGGGTTGGGTGGTCCCATACAGAATCTCTCCATGATGCCTAATGTTCTCCTAACGTCACACTCGTCACGTACTTCACTTTTATGTCATAATCATTTCTGAGAGGTAAAGAAATTGCATGACAACATGCAGAGCTAGTGGCGTCAAAATTAACGCACATACTTTATGTGACTCAAAAGCCGAACGAGTTACTTTCCGACGTTGTTTTAGATGTGCAAGTGATAGTCAAAACTCGCTGTGTCGGCACTCTGCCGACCATTTCGCTAGTTAACACCGGTCTTGTTGTGTGTGTTTCAAGCTCAAGAGCATCTCCAAGCAAAAAATGGTCAACAGCAACATTCAGACGGTTTCGTACTGGTCAATTGCTACATTAAAACGTTATGTTTCTTTTTCAGAACTGGAAAAACACAAGCGTGACAGCATTCGAACCTGTAATCTTCAGATCCGAAGTCCGACGCCTTATCCATTAGGCCACACGGTCACTGACGACCAACATTTACATGTATACGACTCATCTCGAAACGCTCACACCCCTGAGGATTTGTGTTTTCGTTCTACACAGCCGCTGCCCCTTGATCTTTCCCACCCATTCGTTACATTCAACCTCTGACGAGACCGACCAAATATAGACTGTGAAACAAGACCACACACTTTGTGCATTCGGAATCGAAGGCAGGGCGTCCCTCGCCGCATTTGCTACGATTGCCATTTGCTACTTCTGCAGAAGCGGCGGCGGCGGCGACGACGACGACGACGACGACGAATATCGCGAGAGGCTCTGAGATATGTGAGAAATACATCCATAAAATGTAATTCAGACTGCCTCGTCCCACCTTATGCTGTACCGCTTTGGCAAATGCTTTATCTGCGCCATTCGCCTTAATCGCATCTGAGAGTGATTCTTAAAAAAACGCCTGTCGCTAATTGTTCGTCATCACAGGTACTGTTTGCTATACGGCCACGACGCGCAACTGATTTCCAAAATTCATCTTTCTCCTGTGAGGATGGAACTTACGACCGCTGGTTTATTAGACCAGTGCTCTACCACTGAGCTAAAGAGGCGCGGCCTAGCGGTACTCTTAGGTACTTCGTCCTTACGGTCGTCTGCATCATCAGACTTTAGCTGACAACACTTCATATTACCGGCTAATATTTGCAGCTATGGCGACAAATTACTGCTTGACTACACATCTGACACGTAACCGATGTGCTCTCCAAACAACAACACTTGCATTTCAGAACATGTCTTTCACACATGTCTACAAAATCACCTTTACCTTCAAATACAGCTTCCTTGCGACTGACAGAGACGTAGGCAAAGTTTAAAGTTGCTATTTCCATTAAATCTCGTTAATCAGAAAAACGGTAATTTACACTTGCAGCGGAACAAAATTCCGTTCCGCCCAGCGTCTGGCTCGAACCCACGACCCTGCGATTAAGAGTCTGACGTTCTACCGACTGAGCTAGCCGGCTACCTCGGTGAATACCTGCCGGGTAGCACGTCACACAGTACTCGTTTGTGTTGGGTGGTCCCATACAGAATCTCTCCATGATGCCTAATGTTTTCCTAACGTCACACTCGTCACGTACTTCACTTTTATGTCATAATCATTTCTGAGAGGTAAAGAAATTGCATGACAACATGCAGAGCTAGTGGCGTCAAAATTAACTCACATACTTTATGTGACTCAAAAGCCGAACGAGTTACTTTCCGACGTTGTTTTAGATGTGCAAGTGATAGTCAAAACTCGCTGTGTCGGCACTCTGCCGACCATTTCGCTAGTTAACACCGGTCTTGTTGTGTGTGTTTCAAGCTCAAGAGCATCTCCAAGCAAAAAATGGTCAACAGCAACATTCAGACGGTTTCGTACTGCTCAATTGCTACATTAAAACGTTATGTTTCTTTTTCAGAACTGGAAAAACACAAGCGTGACAGCATTCGAACCTGTAATCTTCAGATCCGAAGTCCGACGCCTTATCCATTAGGCCACACGGTCACTGACGACCAACATTTACATGTATACGACTCATCTCGAAACGCTCACACCCCTGAGGATTTGTGTTTTCGTTCTACACAGCCGCTGCCCCTTGCTCTTTCCCACCCATTCGTTACATTCAACCTCTGACGAGACCGACCAAATATAGACTGTGAAACAAGACCACACACTTTGTGCATTCGGAATCGAAGGCAGGGCGTCCCTCGCCGCATTTGCTACGATTGCCATTTGCTACTTCTGCAGAAGCGGCGGCGGCGGCGACGACGACGACGACGACGACGACGACGACGACGACGACGACGACGACGAATATCGCGAGAGGCTCTGAGATATGTGAGAAATACATCTATAAAATGTAATTCAGACTGCCTCGTCCCACCTTATGCTGTACCGCTTTGGCAAATGCTTTATCTGCGCCATTCGCCTTAATCGCATCTGAGAGTGATTCTTAAAAAAACGCCTGTCGCTAATTGTTCGTCATCACAGGTACTGTTTGCTATACGGCCACGACGCGCAACTGATTTCCAAAATTCATCTTTCTCCTGTGAGGATGGAACTTACGACCGCTGATTTATTAGACCAGTGCTCTACCACTGAGCTAAAGAGGCGCGGCCTAGCGGTACTCTTGGGTACTTCGTCCTTACGGTCGTCTGCATCATCAGACTTTAGCTGACAACACTTCATATTACCGGCTAATATTTGCAGCTATGGCGACAAATTACTGCTTGACTACACATCTGACACGTAACCGATGTGCTCTCCAAACAACAACACTTGCATTTCAGAACATGTCTTTCACACATGTCTACAAAATCACCTTCACCTTCAAATACAGCTTCCTTGCGACTGACAGAGACGTAGGCAAAGTTTAAAGTTGCTATTTCCATTAAATCTCGTTAATCAGAAAAAACGGTAATTTGCACTTGCAGCGTAACAAAATTCCGTTCCGCCCAGCGTCTGGCTCGAACCCACGACCCTGGGATTAAGAGTCTGACGCTCTACCGACTGAGCTAGCCGGCTACCTCGGTGAATACCTGCCGGGTAGCACGTCACACAGTACTCGTTTGTGTTGGGTGGTCCCATACAGAATCTCTCCATGATGCCTAATGTTTTCCTAACGTCACACTCGTCACGTACTTCACTTTTATGTCATAATCATTTCTGAGAGGTAAAGAAATTGCATGACAACATGCAGAGCTAGTGGCGTCAAAATTAACGCACATACTTTATGTGACTCAAAAGCCGAACGAGTTACTTTCCGACGTTGTTTTAGATGTGCAAGTGATAGTCAAAACTCGCTGTGTCGGCACTCTGCCGACCATTTCGCTAGTTAACACCGGTCTTGTTGTGTGTGTTTCAAGCTCAAGAGCATCTCCAAGCAAAAAATGGTCACCAGCAACATTCAGACGGTTTCGTACTGCTCAATTGCTACATTAAAACGTTATGTTTCTTTTTCAGAACTGGAAAAACACAAGCGTGACAGCATTCGAACCTGTAATCTTCAGATCCGAAGTCCGACGCCTTATCCATTAGGCCACACGGTCACTGACGACCAACATTTACATGTATACGACTCATCTCGAAACGCTCACACCCCTGAGGATTTGTGTTTTCGTTCTACACAGCCGCTGCCCCTTGCTCTTTCCCACCCATTCGTTACATTCAACCTCTGACGAGACCGACCAAATATAGACTGTGAAACAAGACCACACACTTTGTGCATTCGGAATCGAAGGCAGGGCGTCCCTCGCCGCATTTGCTACGATTGCCATTTGCTACTTCTGCAGAAGCGGCGGCGGCGGCGACGACGACGACGACGACGACGACGACGACGACGACGACGACGAATATCGCGAGAGGCTCTGAGATATGTGAGAAATACATCTATAAAATGTAATTCAGACTGCCTCGTCCCACCTTATGCTGTACCGCTTTGGCAAATGCTTTATCTGCGCCATTCGCCTTAATCGCATCTGAGAGTGATTCTTAAAAAAACGCCTGTCGCTAATTGTTCGTCATCACAGGTACTGTTTGCTATACGGCCACGACGCGCAACTGATTTCCAAAATTCATCTTTCTCCTGTGAGGATGGAACTTACGACCGCTGATTTATTAGACCAGTGCTCTACCACTGAGCTAAAGAGGCGCGGCCTAGCGGTACTCTTGGGTACTTCGTCCTTACGGTCGTCTGCATCATCAGACTTTAGCTGACAACACTTCATATTACCGGCTAATATTTGCAGCTATGGCGACAAATTACTGCTTGACTACACATCTGACACGTAACCGATGTGCTCTCCAAACAACAACACTTGCATTTCAGAACATGTCTTTCACACATGTCTACAAAATCACCTTTACCTTCAAATACAGCTTCCTTGCGACTGACAGAGACGTAGGCAAAGTTTAAAGTTGCTATTTCCATTAAATCTCGTTAATCAGAAAAACGGTAATTTACACTTGCAGCGGAACAAAATTCCGTTCCGCCCAGCGTCTGGCTCGAACCCACGACCCTGCGATTAAGAGTCTGACGTTCTACCGACTGAGCTAGCCGGCTACCTCGGTGAATACCTGCCGGGTAGCACGTCACACAGTACTCGTTTGTGTTGGGTGGTCCCATACAGAATCTCTCCATGATGCCTAATGTTTTCCTAACGTCACACTCGTCACGTACTTCACTTTTATGTCATAATCATTTCTGAGAGGTAAAGAAATTGCATGACAACATGCAGAGCTAGTGGCGTCAAAATTAACTCACATACTTTATGTGACTCAAAAGCCGAACGAGTTACTTTCCGACGTTGTTTTAGATGTGCAAGTGATAGTCAAAACTCGCTGTGTCGGCACTCTGCCGACCATTTCGCTAGTTAACACCGGTCTTGTTGTGTGTGTTTCAAGCTCAAGAGCATCTCCAAGCAAAAAATGGTCAACAGCAACATTCAGACGGTTTCGTACTGCTCAATTGCTACATTAAAACGTTATGTTTCTTTTTCAGAACTGGAAAAACACAAGCGTGACAGCATTCGAACCTGTAATCTTCAGATCCGAAGTCCGACGCCTTATCCATTAGGCCACACGGTCACTGACGACCAACATTTACATGTATACGACTCATCTCGAAACGCTCACACCCCTGAGGATTTGTGTTTTCGTTCTACACAGCCGCTGCCCCTTGCTCTTTCCCACCCATTCGTTACATTCAACCTCTGACGAGACCGACCAAATATAGACTGTGAAACAAGACCACACACTTTGTGCATTCGGAATCGAAGGCAGGGCGTCCCTCGCCGCATTTGCTACGATTGCCATTTGCTACTTCTGCAGAAGCGGCGGCGGCGGCGACGACGACGACGACGACGACGACGACGACGACGACGACGAATATCGCGAGAGGCTCTGAGATATGTGAGAAATACATCTATAAAATGTAATTCAGACTGCCTCGTCCCACCTTATGCTGTACCGCTTTGGCAAATGCTTTATCTGCGCCATTCGCCTTAATCGCATCTGAGAGTGATTCTTAAAAAAACGCCTGTCGCTAATTGTTCGTCATCACAGGTACTGTTTGCTATACGGCCACGACGCGCAACTGATTTCCAAAATTCATCTTTCTCCTGTGAGGATGGAACTTACGACCGCTGATTTATTAGACCAGTGCTCTACCACTGAGCTAAAGAGGCGCGGCCTAGCGGTACTCTTGGGTACTTCGTCCTTACGGTCGTCTGCATCATCAGACTTTAGCTGACAACACTTCATATTACCGGCTAATATTTGCAGCTATGGCGACAAATTACTGCTTGACTACACATCTGACACGTAACCGATGTGCTCTCCAAACAACAACACTTGCATTTCAGAACATGTCTTTCACACATGTCTACAAAATCACCTTCACCTTCAAATACAGCTTCCTTGCGACTGACAGAGACGTAGGCAAAGTTTAAAGTTGCTATTTCCATTAAATCTCGTTAATCAGAAAAAACGGTAATTTGCACTTGCAGCGTAACAAAATTCCGTTCCGCCCAGCGTCTGGCTCGAACCCACGACCCTGGGATTAAGAGTCTGACGCTCTACCGACTGAGCTAGCCGGCTACCTCGGTGAATACCTGCCGGGTAGCACGTCACACAGTACTCGTTTGTGTTGGGTGGTCCCATACAGAATCTCTCCATGATGCCTAATGTTTTCCTAACGTCACACTCGTCACGTACTTCACTTTTATGTCATAATCATTTCTGAGAGGTAAAGAAATTGCATGACAACATGCAGAGCTAGTGGCGTCAAAATTAACGCACATACTTTATGTGACTCAAAAGCCGAACGAGTTACTTTCCGACGTTGTTTTAGATGTGCAAGTGATAGTCAAAACTCGCTGTGTCGGCACTCTGCCGACCATTTCGCTAGTTAACACCGGTCTTGTTGTGTGTGTTTCAAGCTCAAGAGCATCTCCAAGCAAAAAATGGTCAACAGCAACATTCAGACGGTTTCGTACTGCTCAATTGCTACATTAAAACGTTATGTTTCTTTTTCAGAACTGGAAAAACACAAGCGTGACAGCATTCGAACCTGTAATCTTCAGATCCGAAGTCCGACGCCTTATCCATTAGGCCACACGGTCACTGACGACCAACATTTACATGTATACGACTCATCTCGAAACGCTCACACCCCTGAGGATTTGTGTTTTCGTTCTACACAGCCGCTGCCCCTTGCTCTTTCCCACCCATTCGTTACATTCAACCTCTGACGAGACCGACCAAATATAGACTGTGAAACAAGACCACACACTTTGTGCATTCGGAATCGAAGGCAGGGCGTCCCTCGCCGCATTTGCTACGATTGCCATTTGCTACTTCTGCAGAAGCGGCGGCGGCGGCGGCGACGACGACGACGACGACGACGACGACGACGACGACGACGAATATCGCGAGAGGCTCTGAGATATGTGAGAAATACATCTATAAAATGTAATTCAGACTGCCTCGTCCCACCTTATGCTGTACCGCTTTGGCAAATGCTTTATCTGCGCCATTCGCCTTAATCGCATCTGAGAGTGATTCTTAAAAAAACGCCTGTCGCTAATTGTTCGTCATCACAGGTACTGTTTGCTATACGGACACGACGCGCAACTGATTTCCAAAATTCATCTTTCTCCTGTGAGGATGGAACTTACGACCGCTGATTTATTAGACCAGTGCTCTACCACTGAGCTAAAGAGGCGCGGCCTAGCGGTACTCTTGGGTACTTCGTCCTTACGGTCGTCTGCATCATCAGACTTTAGCTGACAACACTTCATATTACCGGCTAATATTTGCAGCTATGGCGACAAATTACTGCTTGACTACACATCTGACACGTAACCGATGTGCTCTCCAAACAACAACACTTGCATTTCAGAACATGTCTTTCACACATGTCTACAAAATCACCTTCACCTTCAAATACAGCTTCCTTGCGACTGACAGAGACGTAGGCAAAGTTTAAAGTTGCTATTTCCATTAAATCTCGTTAATCAGAAAAACGGTAATTTGCACTTGCAGCGGAACAAAATTCCGTTCCGCCCAGCGTCTGGCTCGAACCCACGACCCTGGGATTAATAGTCTGACGCTCTACCGACTGAGCTAGCCGGCTACCTCGGTGAATACCTGCCGGGTAGCACGTCACACAGTACTCGTTTGTGTTGGGTGGTCCCATACAGAATCTCTCCATGATGCCTAATGTTTTCCTAACGTCACACTCGTCACGTACTTCACTTTTATGTCATAATCATTTCTGAGAGGTAAAGAAATTGCATGACAACATGCAGAGCTAGTGGCGTCAAAATTAACGCACATACTTTATGTGACTCAAAAGCCGAACGAGTTACTTTCCGACGTTGTTTTAGATGTGCAAGTGATAGTCAAAACTCGCTGTGTCGGCACTCTGCCGACCATTTCGCTAGTTAACACCGGTCTTGTTGTGTGTGTTTCAAGCTCAAGAGCATCTCCAAGCAAAAAATGGTCAACAGCAACATTCAGACGGTTTCGTACTGCTCAATTGCTACATTAAAACGTTATGTTTCTTTTTCAGAACTGGAAAAACACAAGCGTGACAGCATTCGAACCTGTAATCTTCAGATCCGAAGTCCGACGCCTTATCCATTAGGCCACACGGTCACTGACGACCAACATTTACATGTATACGACTCATCTCGAAACGCTCACACCCCTGAGGATTTGTGTTTTCATTCTACACAGCCGCTGCCCCTTGCTCTTTCCCACCCATTCGTTACATTCAACCTCTGACGAGACCGACCAAATATAGACTGTGAAACAAGACCACACACTTTGTGCATTCGGAATCGAAGGCAGGGCGTCCCTCGCCGCATTTGCTACGATTGCCATTTGCTACTTCTGCAGAAGCGGCGGCGGCGGCGACGACGACGACGACGACGACGAATATCGCGAGAGGCTCTGAGATATGTGAGAAATACATCCATAAAATGTAATTCAGACTGCCTCGTCCCACCTTATGCTGTACCGCTTTGGCAAATGCTTTATCTGCGCCATTCGCCTTAATCGCATCTGAGAGTGATTCTTAAAAAAACGCCTGTCGCTAATTGTTCGTCATCACAGGTACTGTTTGCTATACGGCCACGACGCGCAACTGATTTCCAAAATTCATCTTTCTCCTGTGAGGATGGAACTTACGACCGCTGGTTTATTAGACCAGTGCTCTACCACTGAGCTAAAGAGGCGCGGCCTAGCGGTACTCTTAGGTACTTCGTCCTTACGGTCGTCTGCATCATCAGACTTTAGCTGACAACACTTCATATTACCGGCTAATATTTGCAGCTATGGCGACAAATTACTGCTTGACTACACATCTGACACGTAACCGATGTGCTCTCCAAACAACAACACTTGCATTTCAGAACATGTCTTTCACACATGTCTACAAAATCACCTTTACCTTCAAATACAGCTTCCTTGCGACTGACACAGACGTAGGCAAAGTTTAAAGTTGCTATTTCCATTAAATCTCGTTAATCAGAAAAACGGTAATTTACACTTGCAGCGGAACAAAATTCCGTTCCGCCCAGCGTCTGGCTCGAACCCACGACCCTGCGATTAAGAGTCTGACGTTCTACCGACTGAGCTAGCCGGCTACCTCGGTGAATACCTGCCGGGTAGCACGTCACACAGTACTCGTTTGTGTTGGGTGGTCCCATACAGAATCTCTCCATGATGCCTAATGTTTTCCTAACGTCACACTCGTCACGTACTTCACTTTTATGTCATAATCATTTCTGAGAGGTAAAGAAATTGCATGACAACATGCAGAGCTAGTGGCGTCAAAATTAACGCACATACTTTATGTGACTCAAAAGCCGAACGAGTTACTTTCCGACGTTGTTTTAGATGTGCAAGTGATAGTCAAAACTCGCTGTGTCGGCACTCTGCCGACCATTTCGCTAGTTAACACCGGTCTTGTTGTGTGTGTTTCAAGCTCAAGAGCATCTCCAAGCAAAAAATGGTCAACAGCAACATTCAGACGGTTTCGTACTGCTCAATTGCTACATTAAAACGTTATGTTTCTTTTTCAGAACTGGAAAAACACAAGCGTGACAGCATTCGAACCTGTAATCTTCAGATCCGAAGTCCGACGCCTTATCCATTAGGCCACACGGTCACTGACGACCAACATTTACATGTATACGACTCATCTCGAAACGCTCACACCCCTGAGGATTTGTGTTTTCGTTCTACACAGCCGCTGCCCCTTGCTCTTTCCCACCCATTCGTTACATTCAACCTCTGACGAGACCGACCAAATATAGACTGTGAAACAAGACCACACACTTTGTGCATTCGGAATCGAAGGCAGGGCGTCCCTCGCCGCATTTGCTACGATTGCCATTTGCTACTTCTGCAGAAGCGGCGGCGGCGGCGACGACGACGACGACGACGACGACGACGACGACGACGAATATCGCGAGAGGGTCTGAGATATGTGAGAAATACATCTATAAAATGTAATTCAGACTGCCTCGTCCCACCTTATGCTGTACCGCTTTGGCAAATGCTTTATCTGCGCCATTCGCCTTAATCGCATCTGAGAGTGATTCTTAAAAAAACGCCTGTCGCTAATTGTTCGTCATCACAGGTACTGTTTGCTATACGGCCACGACGCGCAACTGATTTCCAAAATTCATCTTTCTCCTGTGAGGATGGAACTTACGACCGCTGATTTATTAGACCAGTGCTCTACCACTGAGCTAAAGAGGCGCGGCCTAGCGGTACTCTTGGGTACTTCGTCCTTACGGTCGTCTGCATCATCAGACTTTAGCTGACAACACTTCATATTACCGGCTAATATTTGCAGCTATGGCGACAAATTACTGCTTGACTACACATCTGACACGTAACCGATGTGCTCTCCAAACAACAACACTTGCATTTCAGAACATGTCTTTCACACATGTCTACAAAATCACCTTCACCTTCAAATACAGCTTCCTTGCGACTGACAGAGACGTAGGCAAAGTTTAAAGTTGCTATTTCCATTAAATCTCGTTAATCAGAAAAACGGTAATTTGCACTTGCAGCGGAACAAAATTCCGTTCCGCCCAGCGTCTGGCTCGAACCCACGACCCTGGGATTAAGAGTCTGACGCTCTACCGACTGAGCTAGCCGGCTACTTCGGTGAATACCTGCCGGGTAGCACGTCACACAGTACTCGTTTGTGTTGGGTGGTCCCATACAGAATCTCTCCATGATGCCTAATGTTTTCCTAACGTCACACTCGTCACGTACTTCACTTTTATGTCATAATCATTTCTGAGAGGTAAAGAAATTGCATGACAACATGCAGAGCTAGTGGCGTCAAAATTAACGCACATACTTTATGTGACTCAAAAGCCGAACGAGTTACTTTCCGACGTTGTTTTAGATGTGCAAGTGATAGTCAAAACTCGCTGTGTCGGCACTCTGCCGACCATTTCGCTAGTTAACACCGGTCTTGTTGTGTGTGTTTCAAGCTCAAGAGCATCTCCAAGCAAAAAATGGTCAACAGCAACATTCAGACGGTTTCGTACTGCTCAATTGCTACATTAAAACGTTATGTTTCTTTTTCAGAACTGGAAAAACACAAGCGTGACAGCATTCGAACCTGTAATTTTCAGATCCGAAGTCCGACGCCTTATCCATTAGGCCACACGGTCACTGACGACCAACATTTACATGTATACGACTCATCTCGAAACGCTCACACCCCTGAGGATTTGTGTTTTCGTTCTACACAGCCGCTGCCCCTTGCTCTTTCCCACCCATTCGTTACATTCAACCTCTGACGAGACCGACCAAATATAGACTGTGAAACAAGACCACACACTTTGTGCATTCGGAATCGAAGGCAGGGCGTCCCTCGCCGCATTTGCTACGATTGCCATTTGCTACTTCTGCAGAAGCGGCGGCGGCGGCGACGACGACGACGACGACGACGACGACGACGACGACGAATATCGCGAGAGGCTCTGAGATATGTGAGAAATACATCTATAAAATGTAATTCAGACTGCCTCGTCCCACCTTATGCTGTACCGCTTTGGCAAATGCTTTATCTGCGCCATTCGCCTTAATCGCATCTGAGAGTGATTCTTAAAAAAACGCCTGTCGCTAATTGTTCGTCATCACAGGTACTGTTTGCTATACGGCCACGACGCGCAACTGATTTCCAAAATTCATCTTTCTCCTGTGAGGATGGAACTTACGACCGCTGATTTATTAGACCAGTGCTCTACCACTGAGCTAAAGAGGCGCGGCCTAGCGGTACTCTTGGGTACTTCGTCCTTACGGTCGTCTGCATCATCAGACTTTAGCTGACAACACTTCATATTACCGGCTAATATTTGCAGCTATGGCGACAAATTACTGCTTGACTACACATCTGACACGTAACCGATGTGCTCTCCAAACAACAACACTTGCATTTCAGAACATGTCTTTCACACATGTCTACAAAATCACCTTCACCTTCAAATACAGCTTCCTTGCGACTGACAGAGACGTAGGCAAAGTTTAAAGTTGCTATTTCCATTAAATCTCGTTAATCAGAAAAACGGTAATTTGCACTTGCAGCGGAACAAAATTCCGTTCCGCCCAGCGTCTGGCTCGAACCCACGACCCTGGGCTTAAGAGTCTGACGCTCTACCGACTGAGCTAGCCGGCTACCTCGGTGAATACCTGCCGGGTAGCACGTCACACAGTACTCGTTTGTGTTGGGTGGTCCCATACAGAATCTCTCCATGATGCCTAATGTTTTCCTAACGTCACACTCGTCACGTACTTCACTTTTATGTCATAATCATTTCTGAGAGGTAAAGAAATTGCATGACAACATGCAGAGCTAGTGGCGTCAAAATTAACGCACATACTTTATGTGACTCAAAAGCCGAACGAGTTACTTTCCGACGTTGTTTTAGATGTGCAAGTGATAGTCAAAACTCGCTGTGTCGGCACTCTGCCGACCATTTCGCTAGTTAACACCGGTCTTGTTGTGTGTGTTTCAAGCTCAAGAGCATCTCCAAGCAAAAAATGGTCAACAGCAACATTCAGACGGTTTCGTACTGCTCAATTGCTACATTAAAACGTTATGTTTCTTTTTCAGAACTGGAAAAACACAAGCGTGACAGCATTCGAACCTGTAATTTTCAGATCCGAAGTCCGACGCCTTATCCATTAGGCCACACGGTCACTGACGACCAACATTTACATGTATACGACTCATCTCGAAACGCTCACACCCCTGAGGATTTGTGTTTTCGTTCTACACAGCCGCTGCCCCTTGCTCTTTCCCACCCATTCGTTACATTCAACCTCTGACGAGACCGACCAAATATAGACTGTGAAACAAGACCACACACTTTGTGCATTCGGAATCGAAGGCAGGGCGTCCCTCGCCGCATTTGCTACGATTGCCATTTGCTACTTCTGCAGAAGCGGCGGCGGCGGCGACGACGACGACGACGACGACGACGACGACGACGACGACGACTACGAATATCGCGAGAGGCTCTGAGATATGTGAGAAATACATCTATAAAATGTAATTCAGACTGCCTCGTCCCACCTTATGCTGTACCGCTTTGGCAAATGCTTTATCTGCGCCATTCGCCTTAATCGCATCTGAGAGTGATTCTTAAAAAAACGCCTGTCGCTTATTGTTCGTCATCACAGGTACTGTTTGCTATACGGCCACGACGCGCAACTGATTTCCAAAATTCATCTTTCTCCTGTGAGGATGGAACTTACGACCGCTGATTTATTAGACCAGTGCTCTACCACTGAGCTAAAGAGGCGCGGCCTAGCGGTACTCTTGGGTACTTCGTCCTTACGGTCGTCTGCATCATCAGACTTTAGCTGACAACACTTCATATTACCGGCTAATATTTGCAGCTATGGCGACAAATTACTGCTTGACTACACATCTGACACGTAACCGATGTGCTCTCCAAACAACAACACTTGCATTTCAGAACATGTCTTTCACACATGTCTACAAAATCACCTTCACCTTCAAATACAGCTTCCTTGCGACTGACAGAGACGTAGGCAAAGTTTAAAGTTGCTATTTCCATTAAATCTCGTTAATCAGAAAAACGGTAATTTGCACTTGCAGCGGAACAAAATTCCGTTCCGCCCAGCGTCTGGCTCGAACCCACGACCCTGGGATTAAGAGTCTGACGCTCTACCGACTGAGCTAGCCGGCTACCTCGGTGAATACCTGCCGGGTAGCACGTCACACAGTACTCGTTTGTGTTGGGTGGTCCCATACAGAATCTCTCCATGATGCCTAATGTTTTCCTAACGTCACACTCGTCACGTACTTCACTTTTATGTCATAATCATTTCTGAGAGGTAAAGAAATTGCATGACAACATGCAGAGCTAGTGGCGTCAAAATTAACGCACATACTTTATGTGACTCAAAAGCCGAACGAGTTACTTTCCGACGTTGTTTTAGATGTGCAAGTGATAGTCAAAACTCGCTGTGTCGGCACTCTGCCGACCATTTCGCTAGTTAACACCGGTCTTGTTGTGTGTGTTTCAAGCTCAAGAGCATCTCCAAGCACAAAATGGTCAACAGCAACATTCAGACGGTTTCGTACTGCTCAATTGCTACATTAAAACGTTATGTTTCTTTTTCAGAACTGGAAAAACACAAGCGTGACAGCATTCGAACCTGTAATCTTCAGATCCGAAGTCCGACGCCTTATCCATTAGGCCACACGGTCACTGACGACCAACATTTACATGTATACGACTCATCTCGAAACGCTCACACCCCTGAGGATTTGTGTTTTCGTTCTACACAGCCGCTGCCCCTTGCTCTTTCCCACCCATTCGTTACATTCAACCTCTGACGAGACCGACCAAATATAGACTGTGAAACAAGACCACACACTTTGTGCATTCGGAATCGAAGGCAGGGCGTCCCTCGCCGCATTTGCTACGATTGCCATTTGCTACTTCTGCAGAAGCGGCGGCGGCGGCGACGACGACGACGACGACGACGACGACGACGACGACGACGACGACGACGAATATCGCGAGAGGCTCTGAGATATGTGAGAAATACATCTATAAAATGTAATTCAGACTGCCTCGTCCCACCTTATGCTGTACCGCTTTGGCAAATGCTTTATCTGCGCCATTCGCCTTAATCGCATCTGAGAGTGATTCTTAAAAAAACGCCTGTCGCTAATTGTTCGTCATCACAGGTACTGTTTGCAATACGGCCACGACGCGCAACTGATTTCCAAAATTCATCTTTCTCCTGTGAGGATGGAACTTACGACCGCTGGTTTATTAGACCAGTGCTCTACCACTGAGCTAAAGAGGCGCGGCCTAGCGGTACTCTTGGGTACTTCGTCCTTACGGTCGTCTGCATCATCAGACTTTAGCTGACAACACTTCATATTACCGGCTTATATTTGCAGCTATGGCGACAAATTACTGCTTGACTACACATCTGACACGTAACCGATGTGCTCTCCAAACAACAACACTTGCATTTCAGAACATGTCTTTCACACATGTCTACAAAATCACCTTCACCTTCAAATACAGCTTCCTTGCGACTGACAGAGACGTAGGCAAAGTTTAAAGTTGCTATTTCCATTAAATCTCGTTAATCAGAAAAACGGTAATTTACACTTGCAGCGGAACAAAATTCCGTTCCGCCCAGCGTCTGGCTCGAACCCACGACCCTGGGATTAAGAGTCTGACGCTCTACCGACTGAGCTAGCCGGCTACCTCGGTGAATAACTGCCGGGTAGCACGTCACACAGTACTCGTTTGTGTTGGGTGGTCCCATACAGAATCTCTCCATGATGCCTAATGTTTTCCTAACGTCACACTCGTCACGTACTTCACTTTTATGTCATAATCATTTCTGAGAGGTAAAGAAATTGCATGACAACATGCAGAGCTAGTGGCGTCAAAATTAACGCACATACTTTATGTGACTCAAAAGCCGAACGAGTTACTTTCCGACGTTGTTTTAGATGTGCAAGTGATAGTCAAAACTCGCTGTGTCGGCACTCTGCCGACCATTTCGCTAGTTAACACCGGTCTTGTTGTGTGTGTTTCAAGCTCAAGAGCATCTCCAAGCAAAAAATGGTCAACAGCAACATTCAGACGGTTTCGTACTGCTCAATTGCTACATTAAAACGTTATGTTTCTTTTTCAGAACTGGAAAAACACAAGCGTGACAGCATTCGAACCTGTAATCTTCAGATCCGAAGTCCGACGCCTTATCCATTAGGCCACACGGTCACTGACGACCAACATTTACATGTATACGACTCATCTCGAAACGCTCACACCCCTGAGGATTTGTGTTTTCGTTCTACACAGCCGCTGCCCCTTGCTCTTTCCCACCCATTCGTTACATTCAACCTCTGACGAGACCGACCAAATATAGACTGTGAAACAAGACCACACACTTTGTGCATTCGGAATCGAAGGCAGGGCGTCCCTCGCCGCATTTGCTACGATTGCCATTTGCTACTTCTGCAGAAGCGGCGGCGGCGGCGACGACGACGACGACGACGACGACGACGACGACGACGAATATCGCGAGAGGCTCTGAGATATGTGAGAAATACATCTATAAAATGTAATTCAGACTGCCTCGTCCCACCTTATGCTGTACCGCTTTGGCAAATGCTTTATCTGCGCCATTCGCCTTAATCGCATCTGAGAGTGATTCTTAAAAAAACGCCTGTCGCTAATTGTTCGTCATCACAGGTACTGTTTGCTATACGGCCACGACGCGCAACTGATTTCCAAAATTCATCTTTCTCCTGTGAGGATGGAACTTACGACCGCTGGTTTATTAGACCAGTGCTCTACCACTGAGCTAAAGAGGCGCGGCCTAGCGGTACTCTTGGGTACTTCGTCCTTACGCTCGTCTGCATCATCAGACTTTAGCTGACAACACTTCATATTACCGGCTAATATTTGCAGCTATGGCGACAAATTACTGCTTGACTACACATCTGACACGTAACCGATGTGCTCTCCAAATAACAACACTTGCATTTCAGAACATGTCTTTCACACATGTCTACAAAATCACCTTCACCTTCAAATACAGCTTCCTTGCGACTGACAGAGACGTAGGCAAAGTTTAAAGTTGCTATTTCCATTACATCTCGTTAATCAGAAAAACGGTAATTTACACTTGCAGCGGAACAAAATTCCGTTCCGCCCAGCGTCTGGCTCGAACCCATGACCCTGGGATTAAGAGTCTGACGCTCTACCAACTGAGCTAGCCGGCTACCTCGGTGAATAACTGCCGGGTAGCACGTCACACAGTACTCGTTTGGGTTGGGTGGACCCATACAGAATCTCTCCATGATGCCTAATGTTTTCCTAACGTCACACTCGTCACGTACTTCACTTTTATGTCATAATCATTTCTGAGAGGTAAAGAAATTGCATGACAACATGCAGAGCTAGTGGCGTCAAAATTAACGCACATACTTTATGTGACTCAAAAGCCGAACGAGTTACTTTCCGACGTTGTTTTAGATGTGCAAGTGATAGTCAAAACTCGCTGTGTCGGCACTCTGCCGACCATTTCGCTAGTTAACACCGGTCTTGTTGTGTGTGTTTCAAGCTCAAGAGCATCTCCAAGCAAAAAATGGTCACCAGCAACATTCAGACGGTTTCGTACTGCTCAATTGCTACATTAAAACGTTATGTTTCTTTTTCAGAACTGGAAAAACACAAGCGTGACAGCATTCGAACCTGTAATCTTCAGATCCGAAGTCCGACGCCTTATCCATTAGGCCACACGGTCACTGACGACCAACATTTACATGTATACGACTCATCTCGAAACGCTCACACCCCTGAGGATTTGTGTTTTCGTTCTACACAGCCGCTGCCCCTTGCTCTTTCCCACCCATTCGTTACATTCAACCTCTGACGAGACCGACCAAATATAGACTGTGAAACAAGACCACACACTTTGTGCATTCGGAATCGAAGGCAGGGCGTCCCTCGCCGCATTTGCTACGATTTCCATTTGCTACTTCTGCAGAAGCGGCGGCGGCGGCGACGACGACGACGACGACGACGACGACGACGACGACGAATATCGCGAGAGGCTCTGAGATATGTGAGAAATACATCTATAAAATGTAATTCAGACTGCCTCGTCCCACCTTATGCTGTACCGCTTTGGCAAATGCTTTATCTGCGCCATTCGCCTTAATCGCATCTGAGAGTGATTCTTAAAAAAACGCCTGTCGCTAATTGTTCGTCATCACAGGTACTGTTTGCTATACGGACACGACGCGCAACTGATTTCCAAAATTCATCTTTCTCCTGTGAGGATGGAACTTACGACCGCTGGTTTATTAGACCAGTGCTCTACCACTGAGCTAAAGAGGCGCGGCCTAGCGGTACTCTTGGGTACTTCGTCCTTACGGTCGTCTGCATCATCAGACTTTAGCTGACAACACTTCATATTACCGGCTAATATTTGCAGCTATGGCGACAAATTACTGCTTGGCTACACATCTGACACGTAACCGATGTGCTCTCCAAACAACAACACTTGCATTTCAGAACATGTCTTTCACACATGTCTACAAAATCACCTTCACCTTCAAATACAGCTTCCTTGCGACTGACAGAGACGTAGGCAAAGTTTAAAGTTGCTATTTCCATTAAATCTCGTTAATCAGAAAAACGGTAATTTACACTTGCAGCGGAACAAAATTCCGTTCCGCCCAGCGTCTGGCTCGAACCCACGACCCTGGGATTAAGAGTCTGACGCTCTACCGACTGAGCTAGCCGGCTACCTCGGTGAATAACTGCCGGGTAGCACGTCACACAGTACTCGTTTGTGTTGGGTGGTCCCATACAGAATCTCTCCATGATGCCTAATGTTTTCCTAACGTCACACTCGTCACGTACTTCACTTTTATGTCATAATCATTTCTGAGAGGTAAAGAAATTGCATGACAACATGCAGAGCTAGTGGCGTCAAAATTAACGCACATACTTTATGTGACTCAAAAGCCGAACGAGTTACTTTCCGACGTTGTTTTAGATGTGCAAGTGATAGTCAAAACTCGCTGTGTCGGCACTCTGCCGACCATTTCGCTAGTTAACACCGGTCTTGTTGTGTGTGTTTCAAGCTCAAGAGCATCTCCAAGCAAAAAATGGTCAACAGCAACATTCAGACGGTTTCGTACTGCTCAATTGCTACATTAAAACGTTATGTTTCTTTTTCAGAACTGGAAAAACACAAGCGTGACAGCATTCGAACCTGTAATCTTCAGATCCGAAGTCCGACGCCTTATCCATTAGGCCACACGGTCACTGACGACCAACATTTACATGTATACGACTCATCTCGAAACGCTCACACCCCTGAGGATTTGTGTTTTCGTTCTACACAGCCGCTGCCCCTTGCTCTTTCCCACCCATTCGTTACATTCAACCTCTGACGAGACCGACCAAATATAGACTGTGAAACAAGACCACACACTTTGTGCATTCGGAATCGAAGGCAGGGCGTCCCTCGCCGCATTTGCTACGATTGCCATTTGCTACTTCTGCAGAAGCGGCGGCGGCGGCGACGACGACGACGACGACGACGACGACGACGACGAATATCGCGAGAGGCTCTGAGATATGTGAGAAATACATCTATAAAATGTAATTCAGACTGCCTCGTCCCACCTTATGCTGTACCGCTTTGGCAAATGCTTTATCTGCGCCATTCGCCTTAATCGCATCTGAGAGTGATTCTTAAAAAAACGCCTGTCGCTAATTGTTCGTCATCACAGGTACTGTTTGCTATACGGCCACGACGCGCAACTGATTTCCAAAATTCATCTTTCTCCTGTGAGGATGGAACTTACGACCGCTGGTTTATTAGACCAGTGCTCTACCACTGAGCTAAAGAGGCGCGGCCTAGCGGTACTCTTGGGTACTTCGTCCTTACGCTCGTCTGCATCATCAGACTTTAGCTGACAACACTTCATATTACCGGCTAATATTTGCAGCTATGGCGACAAATTACTGCTTGACTACACATCTGACACGTAACCGATGTGCTCTCCAAATAACAACACTTGCATTTCAGAACATGTCTTTCACACATGTCTACAAAATCACCTTCACCTTCAAATACAGCTTCCTTGCGACTGACAGAGACGTAGGCAAAGTTTAAAGTTGCTATTTCCATTACATCTCGTTAATCAGAAAAACGGTAATTTACACTTGCAGCGGAACAAAATTCCGTTCCGCCCAGCGTCTGGCTCGAACCCACGACCCTGGGATTAAGAGTCTGACGCTCTACCAACTGAGCTAGCCGGCTACCTCGGTGAATAACTGCCGGGTAGCACGTCACACAGTACTCGTTTGGGTTGGGTGGACCCATACAGAATCTCTCCATGATGCCTAATGTTTTCCTAACGTCACACTCGTCACGTACTTCACTTTTATGTCATAATCATTTCTGAGAGGTAAAGAAATTGCATGACAACATGCAGAGCTAGTGGCGTCAAAATTAACGCACATACTTTATGTGACTCAAAAGCCGAACGAGTTACTTTCCGACGTTGTTTTAGATGTGCAAGTGATAGTCAAAACTCGCTGTGTCGGCACTCTGCCGACCATTTCGCTAGTTAACACCGGTCTTGTTGTGTGTGTTTCAAGCTCAAGAGCATCTCCAAGCAAAAAATGGTCACCAGCAACATTCAGACGGTTTCGTACTGCTCAATTGCTACATTAAAACGTTATGTTTCTTTTTCAGAACTGGAAAAACACAAGCGTGACAGCATTCGAACCTGTAATCTTCAGATCCGAAGTCCGACGCCTTATCCATTAGGCCACACGGTCACTGACGACCAACATTTACATGTATACGACTCATCTCGAAACGCTCACACCCCTGAGGATTTGTGTTTTCGTTCTACACAGCCGCTGCCCCTTGCTCTTTCCCACCCATTCGTTACATTCAACCTCTGACGAGACCGACCAAATATAGACTGTGAAACAAGACCACACACTTTGTGCATTCGGAATCGAAGGCAGGGCGTCCCTCGCCGCATTTGCTACGATTTCCATTTGCTACTTCTGCAGAAGCGGCGGCGGCGGCGACGACGACGACGACGACGACGACGACGACGACGACGAATATCGCGAGAGGCTCTGAGATATGTGAGAAATACATGTATAAAATGTAATTCAGACTGCCTCGTCCCACCTTATGCTGTACCGCTTTGGCAAATGCTTTATCTGCGCCATTCGCCTTAATCGCATCTGAGAGTGATTCTTAAAAAAACGCCTGTCGCTAATTGTTCGTCATCACAGGTACTGTTTGCTATACGGACACGACGCGCAACTGATTTCCAAAATTCATCTTTCTCCTGTGAGGATGGAACTTACGACCGCTGGTTTATTAGACCAGTGCTCTACCACTGAGCTAAAGAGGCGCGGCCTAGCGGTACTCTTGGGTACTTCGTCCTTACGGTCGTCTGCATCATCAGACTTTAGCTGACAACACTTCATATTACCGGCTAATATTTGCAGCTATGGCGACAAATTACTGCTTGGCTACACATCTGACACGTAACCGATGTGCTCTCCAAACAACAACACTTGCATTTCAGAACATGTCTTTCACACATGTCTACAAAATCACCTTCACCTTCAAATACAGCTTCCTTGCGACTGACAGAGACGTAGGCAAAGTTTAAAGTTGCTATTTCCATTAAATCTCGTTAATCAGAAAAACGGTAATTTACACTTGCAGCGGAACAAAATTCCGTTCCGCCCAGCGTCTGGCTCGAACCCACGACCCTGGGATTAAGAGTCTGACGCTCTACCGACTGAGCTAGCCGGCTACCTCGGTGAATAACTGCCGGGTAGCACGTCACACAGTACTCGTTTGTGTTGGGTGGTCCCATACAGAATCTCTCCATGATGCCTAATGTTTTCCTAACGTCACACTCGTCACGTACTTCACTTTTATGTCATAATCATTTCTGAGAGGTAAAGAAATTGCATGACAACATGCAGAGCTAGTGGCGTCAAAATTAACGCACATACTTTATGTGACTCAAAAGCCGAACGAGTTACTTTCCGACGTTGTTTTAGATGTGCAAGTGATAGTCAAAACTCGCTGTGTCGGCACTCTGCCGACCATTTCGCTAGTTAACACCGGTCTTGTTGTGTGTGTTTCAAGCTCAAGAGCATCTCCAAGCAAAAAATGGTCAACAGCAACATTCAGACGGTTTCGTACTGCTCAATTGCTACATTAAAACGTTATGTTTCTTTTTCAGAACTGGAAAAACACAAGCGTGACAGCATTCGAACCTGTAATCTTCAGATCCGAAGTCCGACGCCTTATCCATTAGGCCACACGGTCACTGACGACCAACATTTACATGTATACGACTCATCTCGAAACGCTCACACCCCTGAGGATTTGTGTTTTCGTTCTACACAGCCGCTGCCCCTTGCTCTTTCCCACCCATTCGTTACATTCAACCTCTGACGAGACCGACCAAATATAGACTGTGAAACAAGACCACACACTTTGTGCATTCGGAATCGAAGGCAGGGCGTCCCTCGCCGCATTTGCTACGATTTCCATTTGCTACTTCTGCAGAAGCGGCGGCGGCGACGACGACGACGACGACGACGACGACGAATATCGTGAGAGGCTCTGAGATATGTGAGAAATACATCTATAAAATGTAATTCAGACTGCCTCGTCCCACCTTATGCTGTACCGCTTTGGCAAATGCTTTATCTGCGCCATTCGCCTTAATCGCATCTGAGAGTGATTCTTAAAAAAACGCCTGTCGCTAATTGTTCGTCATCACAGGTACTGTTTGCTATACGGCCACGACGCGCAACTGATTTCCAAAATTCATCTTTCTCCTGTGAGGATGGAACTTACGACCGCTGGTTTATTAGACCAGTGCTCTACCACTGAGCTAAAGAGGCGCGGCCTAGCGGTACTCTTGGGTACTTCGTCCTTACGGTCGTCTGCATCATCAGACTTTAGCTGACAACACTTCATATTACCGGCTAATATTTGCAGCTATGGCGACAAATTACTGCTTGACTACACATCTGACACGTAACCGATGTGCTCTCCAAACAACAACACTTGCATTTCAGAACATGTCTTTCACACATGTCTACAAAATCACCTTCACCTTCAAATACAGCTTCCTTGCGACTGACAGAGACGTAGGCAAAGTTTAAAGTTGCTATTTCCATTAAATCTCGTTAATCAGAAAAACGGTAATTTACACTTGCAGCGGAACAAAATTCCGTTCCGCCCAGCGTCTGGCTCGAACCCACGACCCTGGGATTAAGAGTCTGACGCTCTACCGACTGACCTAGCCGGCTACCTCGGTGAATAACTGCCGGGTAGCACGTCACACAGTACTCGTTTGTGTTGGGTGGTCCCATACAGAATCTCTCCATGATGCCTAATGTTTTCCTAACGTCACACTCGTCACGTACTTCACTTTTATGTCATAATCATTTCTGAGAGGTAAAGAAATTGCATGACAACATGCAGAGCTAGTGGCGTCAAAATTAACGCACATACTTTATGTGACTCAAAAGCCGAACGAGTTACTTTCCGACGTTGTTTTAGATGTGCAAGTGATAGTCAAAACTCGCTGTGTCGGCACTCTGCCGACCATTTCGCTAGTTAACACCGGTCTTGTTGTGTGTGTTTCAAGCTCAAGAGCATCTCCAAGCAAAAAATGGTCAACAGCAACATTCAGACGGTTTCGTACTGCTCAATTGCTACATTAAAACGTTATGTTTCTTTTTCAGAACTGGAAAAACACAAGCGTGACAGCATTCGAACCTGTAATCTTCAGATCCGAAGTCCGACGCCTTATCCATTAGGCCACACGGTCACTGACGACCAACATTTACATGTATACGACTCATCTCGAAACGCTCACACCCCTGAGGATTTGTGTTTTCGTTCTACACAGCCGCTGCCCCTTGCTCTTTCCCACCCATTCGTTACATTCAACCTCTGACGAGACCGACCAAATATAGACTGTGAAACAAGACCACACACTTTGTGCATTCGGAATCGAAGGCAGGGCGTCCCTCGCCGCATTTGCTACGATTTCCATTTGCTACTTCTGCAGAAGCGGCGGCGGCGGCGACGACGACGACGACGACGACGACGAATATCGTGAGAGGCTCTGAGATATGTGAGAAATACATCTATAAAATGTAATTCAGACTGCCTCGTCCCACCTTATGCTGTACCGCTTTGGCAAATGCTTTATCTGCGCCATTCGCCTTAATCGCATCTGAGAGTGATTCTTAAAAAAACGCCTGTCGCTAATTGTTCGTCATCACAGGTACTGTTTGCTATACGGCCACGACGCGCAACTGATTTCCAAAATTCATCTTTCTCCTGTGAGGATGGAACTTACGACCGCTGGTTTATTAGACCAGTGCTCTACCACTGAGCTAAAGAGGCGCGGCCTAGCGGTACTCTTGGGTACTTCGTCCTTACGGTCGTCTGCATCATCAGACTTTAGCTGACAACACTTCATATTACCGGCTAATATTTGCAGCTATGGCGACAAATTACTGCTTGACTACACATCTGACACGTAACCGATGTGCTCTCCAAACAACAACACTTGCATTTCAGAACATGTCTTTCACACATGTCTACAAAATCACCTTCACCTTCAAATACAGCTTCCTTGCGACTGACAGAGACGTAGGCAAAGTTTAAAGTTGCTATTTCCATTAAATCTCGTTAATCAGAAAAACGGTAATTTACACTTGCAGCGGAACAAAATTCCGTTCCGCCCAGCGTCTGGCTCGAACCCACGACCCTGGGATTAAGAGTCTGACGCTCTACCGACTGAGCTAGCCGGCTACCTCGGGGAATAACTGCCGGGTAGCACGTCACACAGTACTCGTTTGTGTTGGGTGGTCCCATACAGAATCTCTCCATGATGCCTAATGTTTTCCTAACGTCACACTCGTCACGTACTTCACTTTTATGTCATAATCATTTCTGAGAGGTAAAGAAATTGCATGACAACATGCAGAGCTAGTGGCGTCAAAATTAACGCACATACTTTATGTGACTCAAAAGCCGAACGAGTTACTTTCCGACGTTGTTTTAGATGTGCAAGTGATAGTCAAAACTCGCTGTGTCGGCACTCTGCCGACCATTTCGCTAGTTAACACCGGTCTTGTTGTGTGTGTTTCAAGCTCAAGAGCATCTCCAAGCAAAAAATGGTCAACAGCAACATTCAGACGGTTTCGTACTGCTCAATTGCTACATTAAAACGTTATGTTTCTTTTTCAGAACTGGAAAAACACAAGCGTGTCAGCATTCGAACCTGTAATCTTCAGATCCGAAGTCCGACGCCTTATCCATTAGGCCACACGGTCACTGACGACCAACATTTACATGTATACGACTCATCTCGAAACGCTCACACCCCTGAGGATTTGTGTTTTCGTTCTACACAGCCGCTGCCCCTTGCTCTTTCCCACCCATTCGTTACATTCAACCTCTGACGAGACCGACCAAATATAGACTGTGAAACAAGACCACACACTTTGTGCATTCGGAATCGAAGGCAGGGCGTCCCTCGCCGCATTTGCTACGATTTCCATTTGCTACTTCTGCAGAAGCGGCGGCGGCGGCGACGACGACGACGACGACGACGACGACGACGAATATCGTGAGAGGCTCTGAGATATGTGAGAAATACATCTATAAAATGTAATTCAGACTGCCTCGTCCCACCTTATGCTGTACCGCTTTGGCAAATGCTTTATCTGCGCCATTCGCCTTAATCGCATCTGAGAGTGATTCTTAAAAAAACGCCTGTCGCTAATTGTTCGTCATCACAGGTACTGTTTGCTATACGGCCACGACGCGCAACTGATTTCCAAAATTCATCTTTCTCCTGTGAGGATGGAACTTACGACCGCTGGTTTATTAGACCAGTGCTCTACCACTGAGCTAAAGAGGCGCGGCCTAGCGGTACTCTTGGGTACTTCGTCCTTACGGTCGTCTGCATCATCAGACTTTAGCTGACAACACTTCATATTACCGGCTAATATTTGCAGCTATGGCGACAAATTACTGCTTGACTACACATCTGACACGTAACCGATGTGCTCTCCAAACAACAACACTTGCATTTCAGAACATGTCTTTCACACATGTCTACAAAATCACCTTCACCTTCAAATACAGCTTCCTTGCGACTGACAGAGACGTAGGCAAAGTTTAAAGTTGCTATTTCCATTAAATCTCGTTAATCAGAAAAACGGTAATTTACACTTGCAGCGGAACAAAATTCCGTTCCGCCCAGCGTCTGGCTCGAACCCACGACCCTGGGATTAAGAGTCTGACGCTCTACCGACTGAGCTAGCCGGCTACCTCGGTGAATAACTGCCGGGTAGCACGTCACACAGTACTCGTTTGTGTTGGGTGGTCCCATACAGAATCTCTCCATGATGCCTAATGTTTTCCTAACGTCACACTCGTCACGTACTTCACTTTTATGTCATAATCATTTCTGAGAGGTAAAGAAATTGCATGACAACATGCAGAGCTAGTGGCGTCAAAATTAACGCACATACTTTATGTGACTCAAAAGCCGAACGAGTTACTTTCCGACGTTGTTTTAGATGTGCAAGTGATAGTCAAAACTCGCTGTGTCGGCACTCTGCCGACCATTTCGCTAGTTAACACCGGTCTTGTTGTGTGTGTTTCAAGCTCAAGAGCATCTCCAAGCAAAAAATGGTCAACAGCAACATTCAGACGGTTTCGTACTGCTCAATTGCTACATTAAAACGTTATGTTTCTTTTTCAGAACTGGAAAAACACAAGCGTGACAGCATTCGAACCTGTAATCTTCAGATCCGAAGTCCGACGCCTTATCCATTAGGCCACACGGTCACTGACGACCAACATTTACATGTATACGACTCATCTCGAAACGCTCACACCCCTGAGGATTTGTGTTTTCGTTCTACACAGCCGCTGCCCCTTGCTCTTTCCCACCCATTCGTTACATTCAACCTCTGACGAGACCGACCAAATATAGACTGTGAAACAAGACCACACACTTTGTGCATTCGGAATCGAAGGCAGGGCGTCCCTCGCCGCATTTGCTACGATTGCCATTTGCTACTTCTGCAGAAGCGGCGGCGGCGGCGACGACGACGACGACGACGACGACGACGACGAATATCGTGAGAGGCTCTGAGATATGTGAGAAATACATCTATAAAATGTAATTCAGACTGCCTCGTCCCACCTTATGCTGTACCGCTTTGGCAAATGCTTTATCTGCGCCATTCGCCTTAATCGCATCTGAGAGTGATTCTTAAAAAAACGCCTGTCGCTAATTGTTCGTCATCACAGGTACTGTTTGCTATACGGCCACGACGCGCAACTGATTTCCAAAATTCATCTTTCTCCTGTGAGGATGGAACTTAAGACCGCTGGTTTATTAGACCAGTGCTCTACCACTGAGCTAAAGAGGCGCGGCCTAGCGGTATTCTTGGGTACTTCGTCCTTACGGTCGTCTGCATCATCAGACTTTAGCTGACAACACTTCATATTACCGGCTAATATTTGCAGCTATGGCGACAAATTACTGCTTGACTACACATCTGACACGTAACCGATGTGCTCTCCAAACAACAACACTTGCATTTCAGAACATGTCTTTCACACATGTCTACAAAATCACCTTCACCTTCAAATACAGCTTCCTTGCGACTGACAGAGACGTAGGCAAAGTTTAAAGTTGCTATTTCCATTAAATCTCGTTAATCAGAAAAACGGTAATTTACACTTGCAGCGGAACAAAATTCCGTTCCGCCCAGCGTCTGGCTCGAACCCACGACCCTGGGATTAAGAGTCTGACGCTCTACCGACTGAGCTAGCCGGCTACCTCGGGGAATAACTGCCGGGTAGCACGTCACACAGTACTCGTTTGTGTTGGGTGGTCCCATACAGAATCTCTCCATGATGCCTAATGTTTTCCTAACGTCACACTCGTCACGTACTTCACTTTTATGTCATAATCATTTCTGAGAGGTAAAGAAATTGCATGACAACATGCAGAGCTAGTGGCGTCAAAATTAACGCACATACTTTATGTGACTCAAAAGCCGAACGAGTTACTTTCCGACGTTGTTTTAGATGTGCAAGTGATAGTCAAAACTCGCTGTGTCGGCACTCTGCCGACCATTTCGCTAGTTAACACCGGTCTTGTTGTGTGTGTTTCAAGCTCAAGAGCATCTCCAAGCAAAAAATGGTCAACAGCAACATTCAGACGGTTTCGTACTGCTCAATTGCTACATTAAAACGTTATGTTTCTTTTTCAGAACTGGAAAAACACAAGCGTGTCAGCATTCGAACCTGTAATCTTCAGATCCGAAGTCCGACGCCTTATCCATTAGGCCACACGGTCACTGACGACCAACATTTACATGTATACGACTCATCTCGAAACGCTCACACCCCTGAGGATTTGTGTTTTCGTTCTACACAGCCGCTGCCCCTTGCTCTTTCCCACCCATTCGTTACATTCAACCTCTGACGAGACCGACCAAATATAGACTGTGAAACAAGACCACACACTTTGTGCATTCGGAATCGAAGGCAGGGCGTCCCTCGCCGCATTTGCTACGATTTCCATTTGCTACTTCTGCAGAAGCGGCGGCGACGACGACGACGACGACGACGACGACGACGAATATCGTGAGAGGCTCTGAGATATGTGAGAAATACATCTATAAAATGTAATTCAGACTGCCTCGTCCCACCTTATGCTGTACCGCTTTGGCAAATGCTTTATCTGCGCCATTCGCCTTAATCGCATCTGAGAGTGATTCTTAAAAAAACGCCTGTCGCTAATTGTTCGTCATCAAAGGTACTGTTTGCTATACGGCCACGACGCGCAACTGATTTCCAAAATTCATCTTTCTCCTGTGAGGATGGAACTTACGACCGCTGGTTTATTAGACCAGTGCTCTACCACTGAGCTAAAGAGGCGCGGCCTAGCGGTACTCTTGGGTACTTCGTCCTTACGGTCGTCTGCATCATCAGACTTTAGCTGACAACACTTCATATTACCGGCTAATATTTGCAGCTATGGCGACAAATTACTGCTTGACTACACATCTGACACGTAACCGATGTGCTCTCCAAACAACAACACTTGCATTTCAGAACATGTCTTTCACACATGTCTACAAAATCACCTTCACCTTCAAATACAGCTTCCTTGCGACTGACAGAGACGTAGGCAAAGTTTAAAGTTGCTATTTCCATTAAATCTCGTTAATCAGAAAAACGGTAATTTACACTTGCAGCGGAACAAAATTCCGTTCCGCCCAGCGTCTGGCTCGAACCCACGACCCTGGGATTAAGAGTCTGACGCTCTACCGACTGAGCTAGCCGGCTACCTCGGTGAATAACTGCCGGGTAGCACGTCACACAGTACTCGTTTGTGTTGGGTGGTCCCATACAGAATCTCTCCATGATGCCTAATGTTTTCCTAACGTCACACTCGTCACGTACTTCACTTTTATGTCATAATCATTTCTGAGAGGTAAAGAAATTGCATGACAACATGCAGAGCTAGTGGCGTCAAAATTAACGCACATACTTTATGTGACTCAAAAGCCGAACGAGTTACTTTCCGACGTTGTTTTAGATGTGCAAGTGATAGTCAAAACTCGCTGTGTCGGCACTCTGCCGACCATTTCGCTAGTTAACACCGGTCTTGTTGTGTGTGTTTCAAGCTCAAGAGCATCTCCAAGCAAAAAATGGTCAACAGCAACATTCAGACGGTTTCGTACTGCTCAATTGCTACATTAAAACGTTATGTTTCTTTTTCAGAACTGGAAAAACACAAGCGTGACAGCATTCGAACCTGTAATCTTCAGATCCGAAGTCCGACGCCTTATCCATTAGGCCACACGGTCACTGACGACCAACATTTACATGTATACGACTCATCTCGAAACGCTCACACCCCTGAGGATTTGTGTTTTCGTTCTACACAGCCGCTGCCCCTTGCTCTTTCCCACCCATTCGTTACATTCAACCTCTGACGAGACCGACCAAATATAGACTGTGAAACAAGACCACACACTTTGTGCATTCGGAATCGAAGGCAGGGCGTCCCTCGCCGCATTTGCTACGATTGCCATTTGCTACTTCTGCAGAAGCGGCGGCGGCGGCGACGACGACGACGACGACGACGACGACGACGAATATCGTGAGAGGCTCTGAGATATGTGAGAAATACATCTATAAAATGTAATTCAGACTGCCTCGTCCCACCTTATGCTGTACCGCTTTGGCAAATGCTTTATCTGCGCCATTCGCCTTAATCGCATCTGAGAGTGATTCTTAAAAAAACGCCTGTCGCTAATTGTTCGTCATCACAGGTACTGTTTGCTATACGGCCACGACGCGCAACTGATTTCCAAAATTCATCTTTCTCCTGTGAGGATGGAACTTAAGACCGCTGGTTTATTAGACCAGTGCTCTACCACTGAGCTAAAGAGGCGCGGCCTAGCGGTATTCTTGGGTACTTCGTCCTTACGGTCGTCTGCATCATCAGACTTTAGCTGACAACACTTCATATTACCGGCTAATATTTGCAGCTATGGCGACAAATTACTGCTTGACTACACATCTGACACGTAACCGATGTGCTCTCCAAACAACAACACTTGCATTTCAGAACATGTCTTTCACACATGTCTACAAAATCACCTTCACCTTCAAATACAGCTTCCTTGCGACTGACAGAGACGTAGGCAAAGTTTAAAGTTGCTATTTCCATTAAATCTCGTTAATCAGAAAAACGGTAATTTACACTTGCAGCGGAACAAAATTCCGTTCCGCCCAGCGTCTGGCTCGAACCCACGACCCTGTGATTAAGAGTCTGACGCTCTACCGACTGAGCTAGCCGGCTACCTCGGTGAATAACTGCCGGGTAGCACGTCACACAGTACTCGTTTGTGTTGGGTGGTCCCATACAGAATCTCTCCATGATGCCTAATGTTTTCCTAACGTCACACTCGTCACGTACTTCACTTTTATGTCATAATCATTTCTGAGAGGTAAAGAAATTGCATGACAACATGCAGAGCTAGTGGCGTCAAAATTAACGCACATACTTTATGTGACTCAAAAGCCGAACGAGTTACTTTCCGACGTTGTTTTAGATGTGCAAGTGATAGTCAAAACTCGCTGTGTCGGCACTCTGCCGACCATTTCGCTAGTTAACACCGGTCTTGTTGTGTGTGTTTCAAGCTCAAGAGCATCTCCAAGCAAAAAATGGTCAACAGCAACATTCAGACGGTTTCGTACTGCTCAATTGCTACATTAAAACGTTATGTTTCTTTTTCAGAACTGGAAAAACACAAGCGTGACAGCATTCGAACCTGTAATCTTCAGATCCGAAGTCCGACGCCTTATCCATTAGGCCACACGGTCACTGACGACCAACATTTACATGTATACGACTCATCTCGAAACGCTCACACCCCTGAGGATTTGTGTTTTCGTTCTACACAGCCGCTGCCCCTTGCTCTTTCCCACCCATTCGTTACATTCAACCTCTGACGAGACCGACCAAATATAGACTGTGAAACAAGACCACACACTTTGTGCATTCGGAATCGAAGGCAGGGCGTCCCTCGCCGCATTTGCTACGATTTCCATTTGCTACTTCTGCAGAAGCGGCGGCGGCGGCGACGACGACGACGACGACGACGACGACGACGAATATCGTGAGAGGCTCTGAGATATGTGAGAAATACATCTATAAAATGTAATTCAGACTGCCTCGTCCCACCTTATGCTGTACCGCTTTGGCAAATGCTTTATCTGCGCCATTCGCCTTAATCGCATCTGAGAGTGATTCTTAAAAAAACGCCTGTCGCTAATTGTTCGTCATCACAGGTACTGTTTGCTATACGGCCACGACGCGCAACTGATTTCCAAAATTCATCTTTCTCCTGTGAGGATGGAACTTACGACCGCTGGTTTATTAGACCAGTGCTCTACCACTGAGCTAAAGAGGCGCGGCCTAGCGGTACTCTTGGGTACTTCGTCCTTACGGTCGTCTGCATCATCAGACTTTAGCTGACAACACTTCATATTACCGGCTAATATTTGCAGCTATGGCGACAAATTACTGCTTGACTACACATCTGACACGTAACCGATGTGCTCTCCAAACAACAACACTTGCATTTCAGAACATGTCTTTCACACATGTCTACAAAATCACCTTCACCTTCAAATACAGCTTCCTTGCGACTGACAGAGACGTAGGCAAAGTTTAAAGTTGCTATTTCCATTAAATCTCGTTAATCAGAAAAACGGTAATTTACACTTGCAGCGGAACAAAATTCCGTTCCGCCCAGCGTCTGGCTCGAACCCACGACCCTGGGATTAAGAGTCTGACGCTCTACCGACTGAGCTAGCCGGCTACCTCGGTGAATAACTGCCGGGTAGCACGTCACACAGTACTCGTTTGTGTTGGGTGGTCCCATACAGAATCTCTCCATGATGCCTAATGTTTTCCTAACGTCACACTCGTCACGTACTTCACTTTTATGTCATAATCATTTCTGAGAGGTAAAGAAATTGCATGACAACATGCAGAGCTAGTGGCGTCAAAATTAACGCACATACTTTATGTGACTCAAAAGCCGAACGAGTTACTTTCCGACGTTGTTTTAGATGTGCAAGTGATAGTCAAAACTCGCTGTGTCGGCACTCTGCCGACCATTTCGCTAGTTAACACCGGTCTTGTTGTGTGTGTTTCAAGCTCAAGAGCATCTCCAAGCAAAAAATGGTCAACAGCAACATTCAGACGGTTTCGTACTGCTCAATTGCTACATTAAAACGTTATGTTTCTTTTTCAGAACTGGAAAAACACAAGCGTGACAGCATTCGAACCTGTAATCTTCAGATCCGAAGTCCGACGCCTTATCCATTAGGCCACACGGTCACTGACGACCAACATTTACATGTATACGACTCATCTCGAAACGCTCACACCCCTGAGGATTTGTGTTTTCGTTCTACACAGCCGCTGCCCCTTGCTCTTTCCCACCCATTCGTTACATTCAACCTCTGACGAGACCGACCAAATATAGACTGTGAAACAAGACCACACACTTTGTGCATTCGGAATCGAAGGCAGGGCGTCCCTCGCCGCATTTGCTACGATTGCCATTTGCTACTTCTGCAGAAGCGGCGGCGGCGGCGACGACGACGACGACGACGACGACGACGACGACGACGAATATCGCGAGAGGCCCTGAGATATGTGAGAAATACATCTATAAAATGTAATTCAGACTGCCTCGTCCCACCTTATGCTGTACCGCTTTGGCAAATGCTTTATCTGCGCCATTCGCCTTAATCGCATCTGAGAGTGATTCTTAAAAAAACGCCTGTCGCTAATTGTTCGTCATCACAGGTACTGTTTGCTATACGGCCACGACGCGCAACTGATTTCCAAAATTCATCTTTCTCCTGTGAGGATGGAACTTAAGACCGCTGGTTTATTAGACCAGTGCTCTACCACTGAGCTAAAGAGGCGCGGCCTAGCGGTATTCTTGGGTACTTCGTCCTTACGGTCGTCTGCATCATCAGACTTTAGCTGACAACACTTCATATTACCGGCTAATATTTGCAGCTATGGCGACAAATTACTGCTTGACTACACATCTGACACGTAACCGATGTGCTCTCCAAACAACAACACTTGCATTTCAGAACATGTCTTTCACACATGTCTACAAAATCACCTTCACCTTCAAATACAGCTTCCTTGCGACTGACAGAGACGTAGGCAAAGTTTAAAGTTGCTATTTCCATTAAATCTCGTTAATCAGAAAAACGGTAATTTACACTTGCAGCGGAACAAAATTCCGTTCCGCCCAGCGTCTGGCTCGAACCCACGACCCTGGGATTAAGAGTCTGACGCTCTACCGACTGAGCTAGCCGGCTACCTCGGTGAATAACTGCCGGGTAGCACGTCACACAGTACTCGTTTGTGTTGGGTGGTCCCATACAGAATCTCTCCATGATGCCTAATGTTTTCCTAACGTCACACTCGTCACGTACTTCACTTTTATGTCATAATCATTTCTGAGAGGTAAAGAAATTGCATGACAACATGCAGAGCTAGTGGCGTCAAAATTAACGCACATACTTTATGTGACTCAAAAGCCGAACGAGTTACTTTCCGACGTTGTTTTAGATGTGCAAGTGATAGTCAAAACTCGCTGTGTCGGCACTCTGCCGACCATTTCGCTAGTTAACACCGGTCTTGTTGTGTGTGTTTCAAGCTCAAGAGCATCTCCAAGCAAAAAATGGTCAACAGCAACATTCAGACGGTTTCGTACTGCTCAATTGCTACATTAAAACGTTATGTTTCTTTTTCAGAACTGGAAAAACACAAGCGTGACAGCATTCGAACCTGTAATCTTCAGATCCGAAGTCCGACGCCTTATCCATTAGGCCACACGGTCACTGACGACCAACATTTACATGTATACGACTCATCTCGAAACGCTCACACCCCTGAGGATTTGTGTTTTCGTTCTACACAGCCGCTGCCCCTTGCTCTTTCCCACCCATTCGTTACATTCAACCTCTGACGAGACCGACCAAATATAGACTGTGAAACAAGACCACACACTTTGTGCATTCGGAATCGAAGGCAGGGCGTCCCTCGCCGCATTTGCTACGATTTCCATTTGCTACTTCTGCAGAAGCGGCGGCGGCGGCGACGACGACGACGACGACGACGACGACGACGACGACGACGACGACGACGACGAATATCGTGAGAGGCTCTGAGATATGTGAGAAATACATCTATAAAATGTAATTCAGACTGCCTCGTCCCACCTTATGCTGTACCGCTTTGGCAAATGCTTTATCTGCGCCATTCGCCTTAATCGCATCTGAGAGTGATTCTTAAAAAAACGCCTGTCGCTAATTGTTCGTCATCACAGGTACTGTTTGCTATACGGCCACGACGCGCAACTGATTTCCAAAATTCATCTTTCTCCTGTGAGGATGGAACTTACGACCGCTGGTTTATTAGACCAGTGCTCTACCACTGAGCTAAAGAGGCGCGGCCTAGCGGTACTCTTGGGTACTTCGTCCTTACGGTCGTCTGCATCATCAGACTTTAGCTGACAACACTTCATATTACCGGCTAATATTTGCAGCTATGGCGACAAATTACTGCTTGACTACACATCTGACACGTAACCGATGTGCTCTCCAAACAACAACACTTGCATTTCAGAACATGTCTTTCACACATGTCTACAAAATCACCTTCACCTTCAAATACAGCTTCCTTGCGACTGACAGAGACGTAGGCAAAGTTTAAAGTTGCTATTTCCATTAAATCTCGTTAATCAGAAAAACGGTAATTTACACTTGCAGCGGAACAAAATTCCGTTCCGCCCAGCGTCTGGCTCGAACCCACGACCCTGGGATTAAGAGTCTGACGCTCTACCGACTGAGCTAGCCGGCTACCTCGGTGAATAACTGCCGGGTAGCACGTCACACAGTACTCGTTTGTGTTGGGTGGTCCCATACAGAATCTCTCCATGATGCCTAATGTTTTCCTAACGTCACACTCGTCACGTACTTCACTTTTATGTCATAATCATTTCTGAGAGGTAAAGAAATTGCATGACAACATGCAGAGCTAGTGGCGTCAAAATTAACGCACATACTTTATGTGACTCAAAAGCCGAACGAGTTACTTTCCGACGTTGTTTTAGATGTGCAAGTGATAGTCAAAACTCGCTGTGTCGGCACTCTGCCGACCATTTCGCTAGTTAACACCGGTCTTGTTGTGTGTGTTTCAAGCTCAAGAGCATCTCCAAGCAAAAAATGGTCAACAGCAACATTCAGACGGTTTCGTACTGCTCAATTGCTACATTAAAACGTTATGTTTCTTTTTCAGAACTGGAAAAACACAAGCGTGACAGCATTCGAACCTGTAATCTTCAGATCCGAAGTCCGACGCCTTATCCATTAGGCCACACGGTCACTGACGACCAACATTTACATGTATACGACTCATCTCGAAACGCTCACACCCCTGAGGATTTGTGTTTTCGTTCTACACAGCCGCTGCCCCTTGCTCTTTCCCACCCATTCGTTACATTCAACCTCTGACGAGACCGACCAAATATAGACTGTGAAACAAGACCACACACTTTGTGCATTCGGAATCGAAGGCAGGGCGTCCCTCGCCGCATTTGCTACGATTGCCATTTGCTACTTCTGCAGAAGCGGCGGCGGCGGCGACGACGACGACGACGACGACGACGACGACGACGACGACGACGAATATCGCGAGAGGCTCTGAGATATGTGAGAAATACATCTATAAAATGTAATTCAGACTGCCTCGTCCCACCTTATGCTGTACCGCTTTGGCAAATGCTTTATCTGCGCCATTCGCCTTAATCGCATCTGAGAGTGATTCTTAAAAAAACGCCTGTCGCTAATTGTTCGTCATCACAGGTACTGTTTGCTATACGGCCACGACGCGCAACTGATTTCCAAAATTCATCTTTCTCCTGTGAGGATGGAACTTAAGACCGCTGGTTTATTAGACCAGTGCTCTACCACTGAGCTAAAGAGGCGCGGCCTAGCGGTACTCTTGGGTACTTCGTCCTTACGGTCGTCTGCATCATCAGACTTTAGCTGACAACACTTCATATTACCGGCTAATATTTGCAGCTATGGCGACAAATTACTGCTTGACTACACATCTGACACGTAACCGATGTGCTCTCCAAACAACAACACTTGCATTTCAGAACATGTCTTTCACACATGTCTACAAAATCACCTTCACCTTCAAATACAGCTTCCTTGCGACTGACAGAGACGTAGGCAAAGTTTAAAGTTGCTATTTCCATTAAATCTCGTTAATCAGAAAAACGGTAATTTACACTTGCAGCGGAACAAAATTCCGTTCCGCCCAGCGTCTGGCTCGAACCCACGACCCTGGGATTAAGAGTCTGACGCTCTACCGACTGAGCTAGCCGGCTACCTCGGTGAATAACTGCCGGGTAGCACGTCACACAGTACTCGTTTGTGTTGGGTGGTCCCATACAGAATCTCTCCATGATGCCTAATGTTTTCCTAACGTCACACTCGTCACGTACTTCACTTTTATGTCATAATCATTTCTGAGAGGTAAAGAAATTGCATGACAACATGCAGAGCTAGTGGCGTCAAAATTAACGCACATACTTTATGTGACTCAAAAGCCGAACGAGTTACTTTCCGACGTTGTTTTAGATGTGCAAGTGATAGTCAAAACTCGCTGTGTCGGCACTCTGCCGACCATTTCGCTAGTTAACACCGGTCTTGTTGTGTGTGTTTCAAGCTCAAGAGCATCTCCAAGCAAAAAATGGTCAACAGCAACATTCAGACGGTTTCGTACTGCTCAATTGCTACATTAAAACGTTATGTTTCTTTTTCAGAACTGGAAAAACACAAGCGTGACAGCATTCGAACCTGTAATCTTCAGATCCGAAGCCCGACGCCTTATCCATTAGGCCACACGGTCACTGACGACCAACATTTACATGTATACGACTCATCTCGAAACGCTCACACCCCTGAGGATTTGTGTTTTCGTTCTACACAGCCGCTGCCCCTTGCTCTTTCCCACCCATTCGTTACATTCAACCTCTGACGAGACCGACCAAATATAGACTGTGAAACAAGACCACACACTTTGTGCATTCGGAATCGAAGGCAGGGCGTCCCTCGCCGCATTTGCTACGATTGCCATTTGCTACTTCTGCAGAAGCGGCGGCGGCGGCGACGACGACGACGACGACGACGACGACGACGACGACGACGAATATCGTGAGAGGCTCTGAGATATGTGAGAAATACATCTATAAAACGTAATTCAGACTGCCTCGTCCCACCTTATGCTGTACCGCTTTGGCAAATGCTTTATCTGCGCCATTCGCCTTAATCGCATCTGAGAGTGATTCTTAAAAAAACGCCTGTCGCTAATTGTTCGTCATCACAGGTACTGTTTGCTATACGGCCACGACGCGCAACTGATTTCCAAAATTCATCTTTCTCCTGTGAGGATGGAACTTACGACCGCTGGTTTATTAGACCAGTGCTCTACCACTGAGCTAAAGAGGCGCGGCCTAGCGGTACTCTTGGGTACTTCGTCCTTACGGTCGTCTGCATCATCAGACTTTAGCTGACAACACTTCATATTACCGGCTAATATTTGCAGCTATGGCGACAAATTACTGCTTGACTACACATCTGACACGTAACCGATGTGCTCTCCAAACAACAACACTTGCATTTCAGAACATGTCTTTCACACATGTCTACAAAATCACCTTCACCTTCAAATACAGCTTCCTTGCGACTGACAGAGACGTAGGCAAAGTTTAAAGTTGCTATTTCCATTAAATCTCGTTAATCAGAAAAACGGTAATTTACACTTGCAGCGGAACAAAATTCCGTTCCGCCCAGCGTCTGGCTCGAACCCACGACCCTGGGATTAAGAGTCTGACGCTCTACCGACTGAGCTAGCCGGCTACCTCGGTGAATAACTGCCGGGTAGCACGTCACACAGTACTCGTTTGTGTTGGGTGGTCCCATACAGAATCTCTCCATGATGCCTAATATTTTCCTAACGTCACACTCGTCACGTACTTCACTTTTATGTCATAATCATTTCTGAGAGGTAAAGAAATTGCATGACAACATGCAGAGCTAGTGGCGTCAAAATTAACGCACATACTTTATGTGACTCAAAAGCCGAACGAGTTACTTTCCGACGTTGTTTTAGATGTGCAAGTGATAGTCAAAACTCGCTGTGTCGGCACTCTGCCGACCATTTCGCTAGTTAACACCGGTCTTGTTGTGTGTGTTTCAAGCTCAAGAGCATCTCCAAGCAAAAAATGGTCAACAGCAACATTCAGACGGTTTCGTACTGCTCAATTGCTACATTAAAACGTTATGTTTCTTTTTCAGAACTGGAAAAACACAAGCGTGACAGCATTCGAACCTGTAATCTTCAGATCCGAAGTCCGACGCCTTATCCATTAGGCCACACGGTCACTGACGACCAACATTTACATGTATACGACTCATCTCGAAACGCTCACACCCCTGAGGATTTGTGTTTTCGTTCTACACAGCCGCTGCCCCTTGCTCTTTCCCACCCATTCGTTACATTCAACCTCTGACGAGACCGACCAAATATAGACTGTGAAACAAGACCACACACTTTGTGCATTCGGAATCGAAGGCAGGGCGTCCCTCGCCGCATTTGCTACGATTTCCATTTGCTACTTCTGCAGAAGCGGCGGCGGCGGCGACGACGACGACGACGACGACGACGACGACGACGACGAATATCGTGAGAGGCTCTGAGATATGTGAGAAATACATCTATAAAATGTAATTCAGACTGCCTCGTCCCACCTTATGCTGTACCGCTTTGGCAAATGCTTTATCTGCGCCATTCGCCTTAATCGCATCTGAGAGTGATTCTTAAAAAAACGCCTGTCGCTAATTGTTCGTCATCACAGGTACTGTTTGCTATACGGCCACGACGCGCAACTGATTTCCAAAATTCATCTTTCTCCTGTGAGGATGGAACTTACGACCGCTGGTTTATTAGACCAGTGCTCTACCACTGAGCTAAAGAGGCGCGGCCTAGCGGTACTCTTGGGTACTTCGTCCTTACGGTCGTCTGCATCATCAGACTTTAGCTGACAACACTTCATATTACCGGCTAATATTTGCAGCTATGGCGACAAATTACTGCTTGACTACACATCTGACACGTAACCGATGTGCTCTCCAAACAACAACACTTGCATTTCAGAACATGTCTTTCACACATGTCTACAAAATCACCTTCACCTTCAAATACAGCTTCCTTGCGACTGACAGAGACGTAGGCAAAGTTTAAAGTTGCTATTTCCATTAAATCTCGTTAATCAGAAAAACGGTAATTTACACTTGCAGCGGAACAAAATTCCGTTCCGCCCAGCGTCTGGCTCGAACCCACGACCCTGGGATTAAGAGTCTGACGCTCTGCCGACTGAGCTAGCCGGCTACCTCGGTGAATAACTGCCGGGTAGCACGTCACACAGTACTCGTTTGTGTTGGGTGGTCCCATACAGAATCTCTCCATGATGCCTAATGTTTTCCTAACGTCACACTCGTCACGTACTTCACTTTTATGTCATAATCATTTCTGAGAGGTAAAGAAATTGCATGACAACATGCAGAGCTAGTGGCGTCAAAATTAACGCACATACTTTATGTGACTCAAAAGCCGAACGAGTTACTTTCCGACGTTGTTTTAGATGTGCAAGTGATAGTCAAAACTCGCTGTGTCGGCACTCTGCCGACCATTTCGCTAGTTAACACCGGTCTTGTTGTGTGTGTTTCAAGCTCAAGAGCATCTCCAAGCAAAAAATGGTCACCAGCAACATTCAGACGGTTTCGTACTGCTCAATTGCTACATTAAAACGTTATGTTTCTTTTTCAGAACTGGAAAAACACAAGCGTGACAGCATTCGAACCTGTAATCTTCAGATCCGAAGTCCGACGCCTTATCCATTAGGCCACACGGTCACTGACGACCAACATTTACATGTATACGACTCATCTCGAAACGCTCACACCCCTGAGGATTTGTGTTTTCGTTCTACACAGCCGCTGCCCCTTGCTCTTTCCCACCCATTCGTTACATTCAACCTCTGACGAGACCGACCAAATATAGACTGTGAAACAAGACCACACACTTTGTGCATTCGGAATCGAAGGCAGGGCGTCCCTCGCCGCATTTGCTACGATTGCCATTTGCTACTTCTGCAGAAGCGGCGGCGGCGGCGACGACGACGACGACGACGACGACGACGACGACGACGAATATCGCGAGAGGCTCTGAGATATGTGAGAAATACATCTATAAAATGTAATTCAGACTGCCTCGTCCCACCTTATGCTGTACCGCTTTGGCAAATGCTTTATCTGCGCCATTCGCCTTAATCGCATCTGAGAGTGATTCTTAAAAAAACGCCTGTCGCTAATTGTTCGTCATCACAGGTACTGTTTGCTATACGGCCACGACGCGCAACTGATTTCCAAAATTCATCTTTCTCCTGTGAGGATGGAACTTAAGACCGCTGGTTTATTAGACCAGTGCTCTACCACTGAGCTAAAGAGGCGCGGCCTAGCGGTACTCTTGGGTACTTCGTCCTTACGGTCGTCTGCATCATCAGACTTTAGCTGACAACACTTCATATTACCGGCTAATATTTGCAGCTATGGCGACAAATTACTGCTTGACTACACATCTGACACGTAACCGATGTGCTCTCCAAACAACAACACTTGCATTTCAGAACATGTCTTTCACACATGTCTACAAAATCACCTTCACCTTCAAATACAGCTTCCTTGCGACTGACAGAGACGTAGGCAAAGTTTAAAGTTGCTATTTCCATTAAATCTCGTTAATCAGAAAAACGGTAATTTACACTTGCAGCGGAACAAAATTCCGTTCCGCCCAGCGTCTGGCTCGAACCCACGACCCTGGGATTAAGAGTCTGACGCTCTACCGACTGAGCTAGCCGGCTACCTCGGTGAATAACTGCCGGGTAGCACGTCACACAGTACTCGTTTGTGTTGGGTGGTCCCATACAGAATCTCTCCATGATGCCTAATGTTTTCCTAACGTCACACTCGTCACGTACTTCACTTTTATGTCATAATCATTTCTGAGAGGTAAAGAAATTGCATGACAACATGCAGAGCTAGTGGCGTCAAAATTAACGCACATACTTTATGTGACTCAAAAGCCGAACGAGTTACTTTCCGACGTTGTTTTAGATGTGCAAGTGATAGTCAAAACTCGCTGTGTCGGCACTCTGCCGACCATTTCGCTAGTTAACACCGGTCTTGTTGTGTGTGTTTCAAGCTCAAGAGCATCTCCAAGCAAAAAATGGTCAACAGCAACATTCAGACGGTTTCGTACTGCTCAATTGCTACATTAAAACGTTATGTTTCTTTTTCAGAACTGGAAAAACACAAGCGTGACAGCATTCGAACCTGTAATCTTCAGATCCGAAGTCCGACGCCTTATCCATTAGGCCACACGGTCACTGACGACCAACATTTACATGTATACGACTCATCTCGAAACGCTCACACCCCTGAGGATTTGTGTTTTCGTTCTACACAGCCGCTGCCCCTTGCTCTTTCCCACCCATTCGTTACATTCAACCTCTGACGAGACCGACCAAATATAGACTGTGAAACAAGACCACACACTTTGTGCATTCGGAATCGAAGGCAGGGCGTCCCTCGCCGCATTTGCTACGATTTCCATTTGCTACTTCTGCAGAAGCGGCGGCGGCGGCGACGACGACGACGACGACGACGACGACGACGAATATCGTGAGAGGCTCTGAGATATGTGAGAAATACATCTATAAAATGTAATTCAGACTGCCTCGTCCCACCTTATGCTGTACCGCTTTGGCAAATGCTTTATCTGCGCCATTCGCCTTAATCGCATCTGAGAGTGATTCTTAAAAAAACGCCTGTCGCTAATTGTTCGTCATCACAGGTACTGTTTGCTATACGGCCACGACGCGCAACTGATTTCCAAAATTCATCTTTCTCCTGTGAGGATGGAACTTACGACCGCTGGTTTATTAGACCAGTGCTCTACCACTGAGCTAAAGAGGCGCGGCCTAGCGGTACTCTTGGGTACTTCGTCCTTACGGTCGTCTGCATCATCAGACTTTAGCTGACAACACTTCATATTACCGGCTAATATTTGCAGCTATGGCGACAAATTACTGCTTGACTACACATCTGACACGTAACCGATGTGCTCTCCAAACAACAACACTTGCATTTCAGAACATGTCTTTCACACATGTCTACAAAATCACCTTCACCTTCAAATACAGCTTCCTTGCGACTGACAGAGACGTAGGCAAAGTTTAAAGTTGCTATTTCCATTAAATCTCGTTAATCAGAAAAACGGTAATTTACACTTGCAGCGGAACAAAATTCCGTTCCGCCCAGCGTCTGGCTCGAACCCACGACCCTGGGATTAAGAGTCTGACGCTCTACCGACTGAGCTAGCCGGCTACCTCGGTGAATAACTGCCGGGTAGCACGTCACACAGTACTCGTTTGTGTTGGGTGGTCCCATACAGAATCTCTCCATGATGCCTAATGTTTTCCTAACGTCACACTCGTCACGTACTTCACTTTTATGTCATAATCATTTCTGAGAGGTAAAGAAATTGCATGACAACATGCAGAGCTAGTGGCGTCAAAATTAACGCACATACTTTATGTGACTCAAAAGCCGAACGAGTTACTTTCCGACGTTGTTTTAGATGTGCAAGTGATAGTCAAAACTCGCTGTGTCGGCACTCTGCCGACCATTTCGCTAGTTAACACCGGTCTTGTTGTGTGTGTTTCAAGCTCAAGAGCATCTCCAAGCAAAAAATGGTCAACAGCAACATTCAGACGGTTTCGTACTGCTCAATTGCTACATTAAAACGTTATGTTTCTTTTTCAGAACTGGAAAAACACAAGCGTGACAGCATTCGAACCTGTAATCTTCAGATCCGAAGTCCGACGCCTTATCCATTTTTTTTTTTTTTTTTTTTTTTTTTCGAACTAAAGTACCTTTTCTGGTTAGGATTAATAAATAAATAAATAAGAAATAAGTGATTAAAAAGGAATCTTCTCCTTTGTTGGTGCAAAATATAAGAAAACGAAAAGTGTTTGTTTTTTTCTCTAGTGTTGTCTTCACATCTTTCGTCTGTTATTGTCCTCTGCTGCTCCTCAATGATGTAGCGAATAGTCGGTTTCGCCTTACTTCGAAAGAAGGTTAAACATGCATTCATGTCTCGTGGTATAGTTTCGGGCGTTCTTTAAATATTACGTTCCCCGTCATGGCAAGACTGACGGGTCGAGTGTCGAATCGCATATCACACAATGGTCTTGCTTAAAAAGTTGGCAAAGGTCGCCTTGTAGTTACGTTCGCGTGCGATCATGCTGTGCTGCAGGGTCAGGTATAGAACGAAATCGTCTTTGTTCTTATCGCCAGTACTAAAAATATAGTGCACTGTGTGACCTATTATCCAGTTGACAGCATTCCGCTTTGTCCTGGGAAATGGGATTGCTTCAGGGTTGAGAAAGTCAGCTGGCGTTATCGCAGATGGTGAGGTCCTCTTGATGCTCGACAGTTTCTGTCGGGCGTAACCCCATATATCTTTCGTGGTACCACAGACGAAACGGTGTTCTTCGCTGTCTATGAGATTACACGTGACACACATTGGCGAGTCCTGCAAATGAATTGCATGAAGCCTGGACTGCGTCGGGATTTTTCTATTGACGGCAGCGTACCACGTCGCCTTTACTTGCGAAGGTAAGTAGGGGCTGTGGATGTTTTGCCACGTCGCGTCCCAGTTGTAGTTTGGAAATTTTTGTTCGATAACATTCCGTGATTTAGTTGCCACAAAGGAGTTGTAGATTGCCTTAACTGTCGTCAAATTCTTTTCAGAGACTGTTGTATGGACATAACTATACTCTAAGAGAAAACTCTTGAAGTGGTAGAGCGCAGTCGGTATATGGTGCACATCAATTGGCGGTTGAAGATCAGTCGGTGCGATTTCATTCAGGACAAGAGCGGTCAGACTGGTCGGTGACTGTTTCCATAGCTTGTAAGTTTTGCAGAAATAAAGAGCTTTCGCTTTTTTGTGTACATCGGTGAGACTGAGTCCGCCATCTCGCGTTGGGAGTGTCAAGGTGTCATATCGAACTTTAAAGATCTGGCCACGACATACAAAGTGTCCAAGCGCGGACAGCATGCATTTGGCTATATCGGTGGGGATGGGCAAAACTTGAGCCACATAATTGATTTTGGCAGTGATATAAATATTGGCCAATTCAACCTTTTGAAGCTCGTCCAATTTCCTGACGCTATGTAACTTCGCACAAGCACGAATTTTGTTGAGCAATTGCTTATAATTGGCGGCAATGGTGTGGCGGATGGTGTTCCGAAAATCGACACCGAGACACGTCATCCTAGTGATCTCTTTAAGCTGGCCATGACCGATCGCGCCTATGCCTTGCCCAACGTTCATGATCCCTGATTTCGTCCAATGCAGTTTCGCACCAGATGCCTTTTCATATTGTGAGATGATCAGGAGACCCCTCTCGACCTCATTGACATTCATAGCTAGGAAGGTAACATCATCAGCGTAAGCTCGGCACACTATCTTCTGCCCGTGTATGTGGAGTCCTTGTAAACGTTCCGTCAAGGTGACTAGCAGCGGTTCGATCGCAATGGCAAACAGCGCCATCGACATAGGGCAGCCCTGCCTAACAGAACTGTTTATCGGGACGGCGCGACTTGGCTGACCGTTAACGACAAGTTTGGATGTACTATTCCGTAACAATTTCTGTATGATGCTGATGAACTGCGGAGGAAAACCCAGAGTCTGCATTATCTGGAAAAGGTAAGGATGGTTCACTCTGTCGAAAGCCTGTGCGAAATCTAAAGTTACGATAGCACATCGGATTTTGCAAGCGTCCGCAACAGAAATCACATCTCGATAGTCTGATAATGTCTGATATATAGCTCTGTCCTTTCCAACACTCGTTTGATGTGATCCAATGACGGTATGCATCACAGTTTTCATTCTCGTTGCGAGAATGCGAGCAAAAATTTTGTAGTCGCTGTTGAGCAACGTAATGGGTCGCAAAGTTGCGACGGTGTTATTGCTCGTCCGTTTCGGGAGTAAGACCACAAATCCTTCACTGAATGGCGGAGGAATGGGCATGTCCGGTTGGAGAAGTTCGTTGCAGAGCACCGTCAGCTTTGTCTTCAGTTGTGGCCAGAAGACTTGATAAAGTTCCACCGGGAGACCGTCACATCCGGGAGATTTGTTTTTTGGACTGTGGAACACCACATCTTCCAGTTCATCTTCCGTTACATCGGTGACGAGTTCGGCTACATCCGCAGGGCGAAGCCTGTGCGTTAAGCTGCTCCGGAACTCTGCAAGGGCTTCGTCGTCGGTAGGTTTATTGGACATCAAGTCAGTGTAATAAGTTTGAACGGCGTCTCTGATATCGTGTTGCCGAGTTAGAATCGTGCCGTCTTCGGATTGTAGTTCAGTTAAGATCTTTGTCCGTGCTCGTTTAGTTTCACGTATCAGGTGATAAATGGATGGCTGTTCGCCTTTTGCCATAGTCGAAACCCGACCTCTAATTTTGTAACCTTCCATCTGTTTTCGTTTCAAAAGTAATATTTTTGCTTGCAGTCTTTTAATGCGGGGGTAGTTGTCAATCACAGTGGCATCAAGAGTATATAAGTCTCGAAGACATTGATAATAAAACTCCATCGTTCTCTTAAACCACCAGTTCTTATTCCGGGAATATTGTATCATGGATTTACGAATTTTCGGTTTAGCGCATTCGAGCCACCATTGCAATGCCGAGCCGTACGTACTGAATTTGGCTTCACTTTCATTCCACGCTCGAGTGAAGGCTTCTCTGCATTCAGGATCGTCTAAATGTGCAACATTTAGTTTCCATAGTCCTTTGCCTCGGTAGGTTTCCTGTTTCCCCAAATTCAGCGTGCAAATATAAGCCGCATGGTCGGAGAAACTGGTTGGCCAGACCTCAGTTTGTAAAATTCGCTGTCTGAGAGTGTCCGATACGTAAATGCGGTCCAATCTACTCGCTGAATGATTCGTGACGTGAGTAAAACCAGGTGTTGTACCAAACTTGTGCTCCCACGTATCGACTAAACGTAAATCCTTGACGATCTGTTCTAATTCAATCGATTTATTGAAATGCGGCGTCTGATCTTTGGCGTTAAGTACACAGTTAAAATCTCCCGCCAATATTAGGTGGTCATATTGTGTTGCAAAAAGCGGAAGTATTTCTTCCTTGAAAAAGTCCGCTCGGCGTCGCCTATTAGTTGAGCCGGATGGTGCATACAGATTTAGGAGTCTAACATTATTGATAGTCACGCCAATTCCCCTACAACTTATGAGTCGTTCTACATTCTGGACGATAATTCCTTCTTTCGTGAGAATAGCGGTGCCTAAATCGGAACCGTGTCCCGGATTGGCCGTCACATTATAACCGGGAATGTGGTTCAAAGCAATGTCGGCGACCTCCTGAAGCAAGAGGATATCAATGTCGGCGGCGTATAAGAGGTCTACGATGTTGTCGAGTTTGAGGGAACTGCGGATTGTATTTATATTTAATGTACCAATTTTATACGCCTGCTGATCAGTCATTCACGCTCTTACGAGAGTAAGAAGGAATCGGCGCCGTTTTAAAAGAAGTCAGAGTCCTCTTCTTTGTTTGCCTGCCGTGGATCCAGTAACTTATCATCATGTGCCGGTTCTGCTGCCGTAGAAGGCTGTTCGGGAAATCGGGAAGTGACTGGAATATCAGTTGCATCAGCGTCCATGTGTTCGACCTCTGGTTCCGCCGCCCAGTCTATAGTGCTGGGGTTCTTGGACGCAAGAGGATGATGTTGTCGTTGTTCTTTTAAACAATGATCAACATCGTCACTGCACATGGGAGACACCTGGCCGGTAGCATCGCGAGAGGGCTCAGTTAGCGTGATTGCACGATCTTCATCCCGCAGGTGTGCAGAAGTTAGCGCCTGTTGTCGGGAGGATTCTGGTGATTTTGCACTGACTTTGTCCATGATTTGCTGCACCTTTCCCCGCAACGACGCCGCCGCCTCTTCCGCACCCTGGCGGGCGATTCTGCGTTTCTTGTTCTTCCGCGGGGATTTAGCAGGTGGACAACGCTCATCGGAATCCGAGATTTCATGGTGGGGTTGTGGGGAACGACATTCAGCAGTCACAGTCCTGACCTGCGTCTCTGAGGAGGTGGAATTTTGTTCTGTTGACAGAGTCGGGGACTGCGCTACGGAATCAACCACGTCACTCACACTCAGGTGTTGCTCTTGTCGCTCAGAAATGTCAACAAGTTGCTCGGCCGTTGGAGGAAGGGTTGGTTGGGGGCGAATGTCTACTTCGGTATCCATGGGCAGTTGGTCGGTCGGTTGGTCGCGAGCCACCGAAGCGTAAGTGGTGGACAAAATAGTCATCTCCGCGGACATCACCGGTTCACCTGTCGGCAGCTGCACAACACGTCTTTGAATACATTCAGAACGAATATGACCTGGAGAATTGCAAGCTGCACACGTTCGTGGTTGACCATCATAAATGACGATACCTCGATAACCGCAAACGTTAATGTAAGACGGAATATGTCGTAATAAGTCCACCTTCAACTGCCTGACACCGTTCAAAACCGGATATTTGTGAGCACCGGACCATTTTTCTGCAAAATTACTGAGGACCTTCCCAAAGGGTGCAATAACAAGATTGATCGCATCTGTAGGAACTTCAAAGGGTAGCTCAAAAATTCGAATTGTTCGAATACCAAGTCCCACATGATCGACAGTAACTTCGCCAATATTTCCATCACTGTGTTTAAACTTAAGCTTACCACCGGTATTATTGACAACTCGTTCGCATAACTCAGGGTTTTTCAGCTTCAAGTACATCACACTACTCACAATTGACAAGTGAAAACCAACAGTATCTTCAAACGGAACTTGAACAACTTCCTCTAACCAATCCTCAATTTCGAAAGATTTAGGTCGAGCAAAACGTCGATCAAAGGTAAATTTCAGAGTGTCCTTTCTACTAAGTTGAGCCATTACTGCATTTTCGAACGTTGACAGAATATCTAACTACTGCGAAGCGCCGGCGAAAACGCACAGACTTACACAGCGGATGTAAACAAAGCCAGCCGCAGAGCGAAGCACAGCACGACGAACCGCTCGCCACCGCCGCTGCAGGCAGACTATCCATTAGGCCACACGGTCACTGACGACCAACATTTACATGTATACGACTCATCTCGAAACGCTCACACCCCTGAGGATTTGTGTTTTCGTTCTACACAGCCGCTGCCCCTTGCTCTTTCCCACCCATTCGTTACATTCAACCTCTGACGAGACCGACCAAATATAGACTGTGAAACAAGACCACACACTTTGTGCATTCGGAATCGAAGGCAGGGCGTCCCTCGCCGCATTTGCTACGATTTCCATTTGCTACTTCTGCAGAAGCGGCGGCGGCGGCGACGACGACGACGACGACGACGACGACGACGAATATCGTGAGAGGCTCTGAGATATGTGAGAAATACATCTATAAAATGTAATTCAGACTGCCTCGTCCCACCTTATGCTGTACCGCTTTGGCAAATGCTTTATCTGCGCCATTCGCCTTAATCGCATCTGAGAGTGATTCTTAAAAAAACGCCTGTCGCTAATTGTTCGTCATCACAGGTACTGTTTGCTATACGGCCACGACGCGCAACTGATTTCCAAAATTCATCTTTCTCCTGTGAGGATGGAACTTACGACCGCTGGTTTATTAGACCAGTGCTCTACCACTGAGCTAAAGAGGCGCGGCCTAGCGGTACTCTTGGGTACTTCGTCCTTACGGTCGTCTGCATCATCAGACTTTAGCTGACAACACTTCATATTACCGGCTAATATTTGCAGCTATGGCGACAAATTACTGCTTGACTACACATCTGACACGTAACCGATGTGCTCTCCAAACAACAACACTTGCATTTCAGAACATGTCTTTCACACATGTCTACAAAATCACCTTCACCTTCAAATACAGCTTCCTTGCGACTGACAGAGACGTAGGCAAAGTTTAAAGTTGCTATTTCCATTAAATCTCGTTAATCAGAAAAACGGTAATTTACACTTGCAGCGGAACAAAATTCCGTTCCGCCCAGCGTCTGGCTCGAACCCACGACCCTGGGATTAAGAGTCTGACGCTCTGCCGACTGAGCTAGCCGGCTACCTCGGTGAATAACTGCCGGGTAGCACGTCACACAGTACTCGTTTGTGTTGGGTGGTCCCATACAGAATCTCTCCATGATGCCTAATGTTTTCCTAACGTCACACTCGTCACGTACTTCACTTTTATGTCATAATCATTTCTGAGAGGTAAAGAAATTGCATGACAACATGCAGAGCTAGTGGCGTCAAAATTAACGCACATACTTTATGTGACTCAAAAGCCGAACGAGTTACTTTCCGACGTTGTTTTAGATGTGCAAGTGATAGTCAAAACTCGCTGTGTCGGCACTCTGCCGACCATTTCGCTAGTTAACACCGGTCTTGTTGTGTGTGTTTCAAGCTCAAGAGCATCTCCAAGCAAAAAATGGTCAACAGCAACATTCAGACGGTTTCGTACTGCTCAATTGCTACATTAAAACGTTATGTTTCTTTTTCAGAACTGGAAAAACACAAGCGTGACAGCATTCGAACCTGTAATCTTCAGATCCGAAGTCCGACGCCTTATCCATTAGGCCACACGGTCACTGACGACCAACATTTACATGTATACGACTCATCTCGAAACGCTCACACCCCTGAGGATTTGTGTTTTCGTTCTACACAGCCGCTGCCCCTTGCTCTTTCCCACCCATTCGTTACATTCAACCTCTGACGAGACCGACCAAATATAGACTGTGAAACAAGACCACACACTTTGTGCATTCGGAATCGAAGGCAGGGCGTCCCTCGCCGCATTTGCTACGATTGCCATTTGCTACTTCTGCAGAAGCGGCGGCGGCGGCGACGACGACGACGACGACGACGACGACGACGACGACGACGACGACGAATATCGCGAGAGACTCTGAGATATGTGAGAAATACATCTATAAAATGTAATTCAGACTGCCTCGTCCCACCTTATGCTGTACCGCTTTGGCAAATGCTTTATCTGCGCCATTCGCCTTAATCGCATCTGAGAGTGATTCTTAAAAAAACGCCTGTCGCTAATTGTTCGTCATCACAGGTACTGTTTGCTATACGGCCACGACGCGCAACTGATTTCCAAAATTCATCTTTCTCCTGTGAGGATGGAACTTACGACCGCTGGTTTATTAGACCAGTGCTCTACCACTGAGCTAAAGAGGCGCGGCCTAGCGGTACTCTTGGGTACTTCGTCCTTACGGTCGTCTGCATCATCAGACTTTAGCTGACAACACTTCATATTACCGGCTAATATTTGCAGCTATGGCGACAAATTACTGCTTGACTACACATCTGACACGTAACCGATGTGCTCTCCAAACAACAACACTTGCATTTCAGAACATGTCTTTCACACATGTCTACAAAATCACCTTCACCTTCAAATACAGCTTCCTTGCGACTGACAGAGACGTAGGCAAAGTTTAAAGTTGCTATTTCCATTAAATCTCGTTAATCAGAAAAACGGTAATTTACACTTGCAGCGGAACAAAATTCCGTTCCGCCCAGCGTCTGGCTCGAACCCACGACCCTGGGATTAAGAGTCTGACGCTCTACCGACTGAGCTAGCCGGCTACCTCGGTGAATAACTGCCGGGTAGCACGTCACACAGTACTCGTTTGTGTTGGGTGGTCCCATACAGAATCTCTCCATGATGCCTAATGTTTTCCTAACGTCACACTCGTCACGTACTTCACTTTTATGTCATAATCATTTCTGAGAGGTAAAGAAATTGCATGACAACATGCAGAGCTAGTGGCGTCAAAATTAACGCACATACTTTATGTGACTCAAAAGCCGAACGAGTTACTTTCCGACGTTGTTTTAGATGTGCAAGTGATAGTCAAAACTCGCTGTGTCGGCACTCTGCCGACCATTTCGCTAGTTAACACCGGTCTTGTTGTGTGTGTTTCAAGCTCAAGAGCATCTCCAAGCAAAAAATGGTCAACAGCAACATTCAGACGGTTTCGTACTGCTCAATTGCTACATTAAAACGTTATGTTTCTTTTTCAGAACTGGAAAAACACAAGCGTGACAGCATTCGAACCTGTAATCTTCAGATCCGAAGTCCGACGCCTTATCCATTAGGCCACACGGTCACTGACGACCAACATTTACATGTATACGACTCATCTCGAAACGCTCACACCCCTGAGGATTTGTGTTTTCGTTCTACACAGCCGCTGCCCCTTGCTCTTTCCCACCCATTCGTTACATTCAACCTCTGACGAGACCGACCAAATATAGACTGTGAAACAAGACCACACACTTTGTGCATTCGGAATCGAAGGCAGGGCGTCCCTCGCCGCATTTGCTACGATTTCCATTTGCTACTTCTGCAGAAGCGGCGGCGGCGGCGACGACGACGACGACGACGACGACGACGACGAATATCGTGAGAGGCTCTGAGATATGTGAGAAATACATCTATAAAATGTAATTCAGACTGCCTCGTCCCACCTTATGCTGTACCGCTTTGGCAAATGCTTTATCTGCGCCATTCGCCTTAATCGCATCTGAGAGTGATTCTTAAAAAAACGCCTGTCGCTAATTGTTCGTCATCACAGGTACTGTTTGCTATACGGCCACGACGCGCAACTGATTTCCAAAATTCATCTTTCTCCTGTGAGGATGGAACTTACGACCGCTGGTTTATTAGACCAGTGCTCTACCACTGAGCTAAAGAGGCGCGGCCTAGCGGTACTCTTGGGTACTTCGTCCTTACGGTCGTCTGCATCATCAGACTTTAGCTGACAACACTTCATATTACCGGCTAATATTTGCAGCTATGGCGACAAATTACTGCTTGACTACACATCTGACACGTAACCGATGTGCTCTCCAAACAACAACACTTGCATTTCAGAACATGTCTTTCACACATGTCTACAAAATCACCTTCACCTTCAAATACAGCTTCCTTGCGACTGACAGAGACGTAGGCAAAGTTTAAAGTTGCTATTTCCATTAAATCTCGTTAATCAGAAAAACGGTAATTTACACTTGCAGCGGAACAAAATTCCGTTCCGCCCAGCGTCTGGCTCGAACCCACGACCCTGGGATTAAGAGTCTGACGCTCTACCGACTGAGCTAGCCGGCTACCTCGGTGAATAACTGCCGGGTAGCACGTCACACAGTACTCGTTTGTGTTGGGTGGTCCCATACAGAATCTCTCCATGATGCCTAATGTTTTCCTAACGTCACACTCGTCACGTACTTCACTTTTATGTCATAATCATTTCTGAGAGGTAAAGAAATTGCATGACAACATGCAGAGCTAGTGGCGTCAAAATTAACGCACATACTTTATGTGACTCAAAAGCCGAACGAGTTACTTTCCGACGTTGTTTTAGATGTGCAAGTGATAGTCAAAACTCGCTGTGTCGGCACTCTGCCGACCATTTCGCTAGTTAACACCGGTCTTGTTGTGTGTGTTTCAAGCTCAAGAGCATCTCCAAGCAAAAAATGGTCAACAGCAACATTCAGACGGTTTCGTACTGCTCAATTGCTACATTAAAACGTTATGTTTCTTTTTCAGAACTGGAAAAACACAAGCGTGACAGCATTCGAACCTGTAATCTTCAGATCCGAAGTCCGACGCCTTATCCATTAGGCCACACGGTCACTGACGACCAACATTTACATGTATACGACTCATCTCGAAACGCTCACACCCCTGAGGATTTGTGTTTTCGTTCTACACAGCCGCTGCCCCTTGCTCTTTCCCACCCATTCGTTACATTCAACCTCTGACGAGACCGACCAAATATAGACTGTGAAACAAGACCACACACTTTGTGCATTCGGAATCGAAGGCAGGGCGTCCCTCGCCGCATTTGCTACGATTTCCATTTGCTACTTCTGCAGAAGCGGCGGCGGCGGCGACGACGACGACGACGACGACGACGACGACGAATATCGTGAGAGGCTCTGAGATATGTGAGAAATACATCTATAAAATGTAATTCAGACTGCCTCGTCCCACCTTATGCTGTACCGCTTTGGCAAATGCTTTATCTGCGCCATTCGCCTTAATCGCATCTGAGAGTGATTCTTAAAAAAACGCCTGTCGCTAATTGTTCGTCATCACAGGTACTGTTTGCTATACGGCCACGACGCGCAACTGATTTCCAAAATTCATCTTTCTCCTGTGAGGATGGAACTTACGACCGCTGGTTTATTAGACCAGTGCTCTACCACTGAGCTAAAGAGGCGCGGCCTAGCGGTACTCTTGGGTACTTCGTCCTTACGGTCGTCTGCATCATCAGACTTTAGCTGACAACACTTCATATTACCGGCTAATATTTGCAGCTATGGCGACAAATTACTGCTTGACTACACATCTGACACGTAACCGATGTGCTCTCCAAACAACAACACTTGCATTTCAGAACATGTCTTTCACACATGTCTACAAAATCACCTTCACCTTCAAATACAGCTTCCTTGCGACTGACAGAGACGTAGGCAAAGTTTAAAGTTGCTATTTCCATTAAATCTCGTTAATCAGAAAAACGGTAATTTACACTTGCAGCGGAACAAAATTCCGTTCCGCCCAGCGTCTGGCTCGAACCCACGACCCTGGGATTAAGAGTCTGACGCTCTACCGACTGAGCTAGCCGGCTACCTCGGTGAATAACTGCCGGGTAGCACGTCACACAGTACTCGTTTGTGTTGGGTGGTCCCATACAGAATCTCTCCATGATGCCTAATGTTTTCCTAACGTCACACTCGTCACGTACTTCACTTTTATGTCATAATCATTTCTGAGAGGTAAAGAAATTGCATGACAACATGCAGAGCTAGTGGCGTCAAAATTAACGCACATACTTTATGTGACTCAAAAGCCGAACGAGTTACTTTCCGACGTTGTTTTAGATGTGCAAGTGATAGTCAAAACTCGCTGTGTCGGCACTCTGCCGACCATTTCGCTAGTTAACACCGGTCTTGTTGTGTGTGTTTCAAGCTCAAGAGCATCTCCAAGCAAAAAATGGTCAACAGCAACATTCAGACGGTTTCGTACTGCTCAATTGCTACATTAAAACGTTATGTTTCTTTTTCAGAACTGGAAAAACACAAGCGTGACAGCATTCGAACCTGTAATCTTCAGATCCGAAGTCCGACGCCTTATCCATTAGGCCACACGGTCACTGACGACCAACATTTACATGTATACGACTCATCTCGAAACGCTCACACCCCTGAGGATTTGTGTTTTCGTTCTACACAGCCGCTGCCCCTTGCTCTTTCCCACCCATTCGTTACATTCAACCTCTGACGAGACCGACCAAATATAGACTGTGAAACAAGACCACACACTTTGTGCATTCGGAATCGAAGGCAGGGCGTCCCTCGCCGCATTTGCTACGATTTCCATTTGCTACTTCTGCAGAAGCGGCGGCGGCGGCGACGACGACGACGACGACGACGACGACGACGAATATCGTGAGAGGCTCTGAGATATGTGAGAAATACATCTATAAAATGTAATTCAGACTGCCTCGTCCCACCTTATGCTGTACCGCTTTGGCAAATGCTTTATCTGCGCCATTCGCCTTAATCGCATCTGAGAGTGATTCTTAAAAAAACGCCTGTCGCTAATTGTTCGTCATCACAGGTACTGTTTGCTATACGGCCACGACGCGCAACTGATTTCCAAAATTCATCTTTCTCCTGTGAGGATGGAACTTACGACCGCTGGTTTATTAGACCAGTGCTCTACCACTGAGCTAAAGAGGCGCGGCCTAGCGGTACTCTTGGGTACTTCGTCCTTACGGTCGTCTGCATCATCAGACTTTAGCTGACAACACTTCATATTACCGGCTAATATTTGCAGCTATGGCGACAAATTACTGCTTGACTACACATCTGACACGTAACCGATGTGCTCTCCAAACAACAACACTTGCATTTCAGAACATGTCTTTCACACATGTCTACAAAATCACCTTCACCTTCAAATACAGCTTCCTTGCGACTGACAGAGACGTAGGCAAAGTTTAAAGTTGCTATTTCCATTAAATCTCGTTAATCAGAAAAACGGTAATTTACACTTGCAGCGGAACAAAATTCCGTTCCGCCCAGCGTCTGGCTCGAACCCACGACCCTGGGATTAAGAGTCTGACGCTCTACCGACTGAGCTAGCCGGCTACCTCGGTGAATAACTGCCGGGTAGCACGTCACACAGTACTCGTTTGTGTTGGGTGGTCCCATACAGAATCTCTCCATGATGCCTAATGTTTTCCTAACGTCACACTCGTCACGTACTTCACTTTTATGTCATAATCATTTCTGAGAGGTAAAGAAATTGCATGACAACATGCAGAGCTAGTGGCGTCAAAATTAACGCACATACTTTATGTGACTCAAAAGCCGAACGAGTTACTTTCCGACGTTGTTTTAGATGTGCAAGTGATAGTCAAAACTCGCTGTGTCGGCACTCTGCCGACCATTTCGCTAGTTAACACCGGTCTTGTTGTGTGTGTTTCAAGCTCAAGAGCATCTCCAAGCAAAAAATGGTCAACAGCAACATTCAGACGGTTTCGTACTGCTCAATTGCTACATTAAAACGTTATGTTTCTTTTTCAGAACTGGAAAAACACAAGCGTGACAGCATTCGAACCTGTAATCTTCAGATCCGAAGTCCGACGCCTTATCCATTAGGCCACACGGTCACTGACGACCAACATTTACATGTATACGACTCATCTCGAAACGCTCACACCCCTGAGGATTTGTGTTTTCGTTCTACACAGCCGCTGCCCCTTGCTCTTTCCCACCCATTCGTTACATTCAACCTCTGACGAGACCGACCAAATATAGACTGTGAAACAAGACCACACACTTTGTGCATTCGGAATCGAAGGCAGGGCGTCCCTCGCCGCATTTGCTACGATTGCCATTTGCTACTTCTGCAGAAGCGGCGGCGGCGGCGACGACGACGACGACGACGACGACGACGACGACGACGAATATCGCGAGAGGCTCTGAGATATGTGAGAAATACATCTATAAAATGTAATTCAGACTGCCTCGTCCCACCTTATGCTGTACCGCTTTGGCAAATGCTTTATCTGCGCCATTCGCCTTAATCGCATCTGAGAGTGATTCTTAAAAAAACGCCTGTCGCTAATTGTTCGTCATCACAGGTACTGTTTGCTATACGGCCACGACGCGCAACTGATTTCCAAAATTCATCTTTCTCCTGTGAGGATGGAACTTACGACCGCTGGTTTATTAGACCAGTGCTCTACCACTGAGCTAAAGAGGCGCGGCCTAGCGGTACTCTTGGGTACTTCGTCCTTACGGTCGTCTGCATCATCAGACTTTAGCTGACAACACTTCATATTACCGGCTAATATTTGCAGCTATGGCGACAAATTACTGCTTGACTACACATCTGACACGTAACCGATGTGCTCTCCAAACAACAACACTTGCATTTCAGAACATGTCTTTCACACATGTCTACAAAATCACCTTCACCTTCAAATACAGCTTCCTTGCGACTGACAGAGACGTAGGCAAAGTTTAAAGTTGCTATTTCCATTAAATCTCGTTAATCAGAAAAACGGTAATTTACACTTGCAGCGGAACAAAATTCCGTTCCGCCCAGCGTCTGGCTCGAACCAACGACCCTGGGATTAAGAGTCTGACGCTCTACCGACTGAGCTAGCCGGCTACCTCGGTGAATAACTGCCGGGTAGCACGTCACACAGTACTCGTTTGTGTTGGGTGGTCCCATACAGAATCTCTCCATGATGCCTAATGTTTTCCTAACGTCACACTCGTCACGTACTTCACTTTTATGTCATAATCATTTCTGAGAGGTAAAGAAATTGCATGACAACATGCAGAGCTAGTGGCGTCAAAATTAACGCACATACTTTATGTGACTCAAAAGCCGAACGAGTTACTTTCCGACGTTGTTTTAGATGTGCAAGTGATAGTCAAAACTCGCTGTGTCGGCACTCTGCCGACCATTTCGCTAGTTAACACCGGTCTTGTTGTGTGTGTTTCAAGCTCAAGAGCATCTCCAAGCAAAAAATGGTCAACAGCAACATTCAGACGGTTTCGTACTGCTCAATTGCTACATTAAAACGTTATGTTTCTTTTTCAGAACTGGAAAAACACAAGCGTGACAGCATTCGAACCTGTAATCTTCAGATCCGAAGTCCGACGCCTTATCCATTTTTTTTTTTTTTTTTTTTTTTTTTTTTTTTTTTTTTTTTTTTTTTTTTTCTTTTTTTTTTTTTATCGTGAAATAGTTCGAACATGTGTCAAATGTCTGCAACACGTGTAACTGAGGCGGAACGTGGGGACCAGCCCAGTAATCACCTAGCGGGATGTGGAAAACCGCCTAAAAACCACATCCAGGCTGGCCCCCACACCGGCCCTCGTCGGTAATCCGCCAGGTGGATTCGATCCGGGGCCGACGCGCCTACCCGAGTCCAGGAAGCAGTGCGTTAGCCCGCTTTTTTTTTTTTTTTTTTTTTTTCAATCCCCGGTTTAGGAGACCGATGCCTTATCCATTTTTTTTTTTTATTTTTATTTTTTTTTTTTTTTTTTTTGACGGGCCAAGTCGACACACGATGAAGGGGCCGCCCACTTAGCTGCAACGAGGCGAGAGACGAGCAGATACTACTTGTGCAGCGACACTTGGCAATTTCGAGGATCGCATGGTGTTGAACACACACTATTGCGCTACGCAAAAAAGACAACCCTCGTGCGGTGGCCGGGAATCGAACCCGGATCAACTGCTTTTTTTTTTTTTTTCTTTATCGAACCCGGGCCGCCCGCGTGGCAGGCGAGCATTCTACCACTTTTTTTTTTTTTTTTTTTTTTTTTTTTTTTTTTTTTTTTTTTTTTTTTTTTGTAAGGAACTTGGCAGCATGAGGCAGGCGGAGGCAAAGCGGGCAGGGGTCAAAATCTCGAGGCCTGGCCGCGATGTCTCCACCCAGTCCTGTTGCTGAGGCGTGTCTTTATCATAGTTTTCAATAAGAAATTTTACATCTTGTGTATACGTAGATATATGCTGTTTTGCCTTCGAAATCCTGAACCAAAAGATGCTTCATTTGAAACAAAAAATTTATGTCATGCCGAGGCAATAGAGATTGAAGGTTATAGCTTTAGTGCTTTTTTTTTTTTTTCATCCACTGCTTCTCGGCAACCTAGCATACTTCTTTGTAATATATAATAAAGTTGTAGGAAGTAGTGGACCCTGAACCTGTATATTATTTTTTTAAATTTCTGTTTAGTTTTTTTATTGTTATTATTATTATTTTTGTTTGTTTGTTATTTTTTTATTGTAAAAGTAAAATCTTCATGGAATGTAAAGAAGGAATTTTATGTTAAGGCACTAATTCCATAGCCTCCTTTCCTTCTTGAGATTAATAATAATAATAAAAAGTATATTCCCTTCCATGGAAACAAATGGGACTTCCTTCTCAGTCATAAAATGAATGTATAAGAAAACAATTTATCTTTAACCCTGCGATACTGGCTTTCGGCTTCGGCTTCTTCTGTGCAATAAACAAAATAGCCTTCTTTGCCAGCAGAGGATAAGTGATTGTAATATGAAACTGTAAAATTGTACTTCTCCCCAATTGTTTTTGTTTAAGCGTCGTTTCGCTTAAATAAACGATTTAAGTTTATTTCGTTGGCTTGTCAACCAATGCCCAGTCGCTCGAATACAATTTTAAGCATATTGCCGTAGTTTTTCTTGTGGTCTTTATATTTCAGGGCGTTATAAAAAGCACACTTCAAGTACATGTAAAAATCAGTGGAATTGTCATTTCCCAGGTGATTAATTACGTAATTCACATAGTGTCCCATTAACCAATGGACCGAGTTGTTTTTTGCCGCTGGAAAATAGCAAGTCTGAGGCCTGAGGAATGTAACAGGGGGAAAATTTTCCACCGAAGATCTCGTAAGAAAAGCCAGTTGTTCCCTAATCCAATTACAGAGTTGTAGATTGCCACCGCACGTGAATCTGTGCACTAACGTGTCGATCAATTTACATTTGAGACATAGGTTCGTGTCGCTAACGCCGATTGCATGTAACCTTTCATTGGTGCTTACGGTCTCATTCACTGTTTTATACCACGCTGACTTGACGTCCGATGGTAGACCACGCATATTAATATTTTTCCATATGGCGTCCCAATCAGTGTGTGGGTATTTACTTTCCAATTTGTTTCTCCCCTCCATTTTCTTTCGATGGCACAGAATATCGCGGGCCGTGATCCGTCGTGAGTTGATGATGACACCGCCGAGATAGCTGAATTCCACAAAATATACACGAACGTACTGGAGCCGGTTATTTATTTTTTGCACATTCACCGGCGCCTGTAAACTGGCAGGCCTGACAACTTCAAATAATTTAGTTGTAATGCTATCAGCGTGGTCGCTAAGGATAGTGGCGGTCCTTTTTATAAAAAGCGCAGACGCCTTATTTCTGATGTCAACTAACCCCAAACCTCCATTCCTGGGATCTAAGGTCGCAGTTCTTGCGTCGACTCTGAATATATCCCCTCTCCAAAGATAGCTGGCAATGGTAGACATTATCTTTTTTCCAATCATTTTCGGTAGTGGGAAGATCTGTGCTATAAAGTAACTCCTGGAGAGAATGCAGTGGTTAATGAAAATCACCCTCTGAACTTGGTTCATGTTACGGTGGAGGTTTTCTCTTGTTGTTCCAAGAAGTTGTCCCGACGTATTTCTCCAATTGATAGCTGCCATTTTTAACGGACAAGGTGTCAGTGTTATTCCGAGTGCTTTGCATTGGGTGACCATTGTGGCCCAGGCTAAGGTGGTATGTTGAAAACCCCGCAGGTTTAGGAGTTTGCTTTTGTTTGCGTTGACACCTGCTCCGGAGACTCTACAGTACTTTTTAATTAGCGTTTCCAATTTCAAAATGTCGTCGGGATTTCGCAGGACGACTCCGACATCATCGGCATAGGCGTTTATGACTGTTCGGTGACCAGATAATGTGATGCCAGTTAGAGTGGCATGAACACTGCGGAGGAAAGGTTCTAATGAAAGCACGAATAGGAACATGGAGAGGGGGCTTCCTTGAGGAACGCCGCGCCTGATCTGAATCTGCTTTGTCCTCTGGCAGTTAACTGATATACAAGCGCTGATGCCTGTTGCAACATTTCTGATCACACTTACGACTCGCTCATTAAAACCTATTTTGTTCAGTGTGGCACTAAGGAATCTATGATCCACACGATCAAATGCTTTCTGGAAGTCAATAAACATGATAGCACATTTTATGGTGGTCACAGCAGTGATTGCAATTATATCTCTATATTCAGCTATGCTTTTGAAAATGCTCTTGGTAGGCACACAGGACTGGTATGGACTTACTATCTTTTTGGCCAACTGTGAGAGTCTGTTGTTTAAAATTCTGCCGATGATTTTATAATCGGAGTTTAACAGGGAGATAGGACGAAAGTTGTTGAGGTTTCTTTTTGCAGCATTTTTTGGGATTAGTACTATTGTGCTCTCTTTAAAAACAGCAGGTAAATGCTTTCCCTGAAGCACCTCGTTCGTCATTCGGGTAAACATGTCACCAATCAGTGGCCAGTATCGTTTATAAAATTCAACAGGCAAACCATCCGGTCCCGGCGATTTCCTCAGAGGAGATTTGCAGATGATTCTGTGGATATCTTCGTTAGTACACTCAACGAGAAGGTCTTCGTTTTCCTCGTCCGAGACCTGTGGAGCTATGGAACTAAGGAACTCATCGAAGGACTCTTCACATACCGGGTTGGCAGTGTATAGGTCTTCGTAATATTTGTGCACTGCATTGACGATGTCTCTCTGAGTCGTGAGTGTCTCGCCAGTTTCAGACTGAAGTCCATCAATGAAGGTGCGTCTCCTGTTTCTTTCGTGCTTCAGTAGATGGTACAAGGAAGCATGTTCATCCTCCACGACTGTCTTAGCCTTGGATTTTAATTTCAGACCCTCCATCTGCTGTCTTTTAAGACTGAGCAATTTGGCCTTAGTTTGCTTGATATCTGCCAGACGGACGTTGGAAGTGTTTGCCTGCTCATATAAATTTCGCAGCATGGTATAATAAAATTCTATGGAATTTTTCAAGTCTTTCGATCGTTGTACACTATACTGGATGAGAACTTTTCTCAGTTTAGGCTTTGCTCTGTTGCACCACCAGTCTAGTACTGAGACGTGTCTATCTGCAGAGCGGAGGCACAATGCCCACGCTTCTGTCAAACTTTCTTCTAATCCGTCGTCCTGCATCAGTGACGTATTAAGGTGCCATGAACTTCTAAAACGGCGAGTGGGTTGCGCAGTAAGGTTGATGGAAGCTAGCACGGAGCTATGATCAGAAAAGTAAACTGGAATCGTCTCTGCTTTAATGAAGGAGCTAACTAGACTTTGCGATATGTAGAGTCTGTCGATCCTGCTACGTGAGTGAGGACCTAGGAATGTAAATGCCACAAATGTGGGATACATTATTTCCCAAGCATCTTTAAGCTGTAAAACAGTGACGAAACGCTGCAGTTCATTGCAGTTATTAAAATTCGGAACCTGGTCTTTCTTATTTATCACACAATTAAAATCACCGCCTATTATAAGATCTTTTGGGTTTTTCCGTAATAAATAAATGATTTCTTCTTTATAGAACTGTGCTCTTTCCATTCTATTGGATGTGCCAGAAGGGGCATACAGATTGATAAGGGTAGAACCAAAGACTTTTATACCTATCGCTCTGCCGGAGTCCAACCTCTCGATATCCGAGACAGGAATCCCCTCCCTGACTAAAATTGCTGTACCGACGTTGGTGTCAAGTGAGACATTTAAAATCGCCAAATATCCAGGCACTGTAAGATTAGTCAGCACTACTTCCTGTAGGAAAGCAATGTCCGTCCCTGACTCATATAAATAATCCTTGAGCGCTGTAACTTTAGTCACGGATGTAATCCTGTTAATATTGATAGTCGTAATTGTATATGCCTGGGACATTTAGTTTGCATAAAAAGTAAATAAGTGATTAAAAAGATAACAAAATATTAATAAAAAAAAAAAAAGAGATGTGCAGCTTCTAGAAGGGAGAAACGACTCCGCTTAAACAAACATCTAAAAGAATAGTCAGTATTTGAAGCTCGGTAAACACTTCATCTGGTTCCTCTGAAATATGACTAAGACAGTAGTACAATTAGAAATGAAACTGGTTCAACAAAATCCTTTTTTTTTTCATCTTACAGCCTCATTTTGGTGCAGGATTCCGAACATCTCGGGTTTTAGTTTTACCGAGGGGCTTTGCATCACTAATGTCACTTGAAGGTACCTCCTTAGGTCTTTCCGTGATGATTTCATACAAGACGTTCTTGGCCGTCGCTTCCTCTTGTGCTGGTTGTTGTTTGCTTTGGTTACGGGAAGCTTTGAGATTAGGATGCGGTTTGAGTCGGCGTCTTCGGACATCTTGGTTCAACGCGCCGTCATTCGGATTGTCTATCTTTACCACCGTTGTGACCGAAGCTGCCTCAACAGCGTCCTTTTTACGAGTGCCATTTCCTTGTTCTTCCGTCACTAGCTCCAGAGCACTGACTGAGTCGGCGGTTTGTGGGTCTGTAAGTTCTTGAGTTGGGTTCCGCTCCGTCACCTCTTGTGCTTCGGAGTGCGCCTCTTCCGTCTCCGCGACAATCGTTACTGCGTCCCCTCCGTGGACCGTTTGTACCTGTTCAGCCGCCGACAGCGGCCGGGTTGCCTCAGCGGCTGTCGTCACGTCAATACATGTACTGTTTGTTTCCTCGAGCACATCCGCATTACACTGCTTCTGCTTGCGGGTGGAAGGCGAATTACGGGCGGACTCGCCGTCCGAGCCGTCATCGGTCGTTTCCAACGGTCGCTTCTTATTCTGGAGATCGCAATCGGGAACAGAAGGGTGTGATGTAATGACGCTCAGGGGAGGGAACTCCGTAGTAGTTATGGCGGGCACTGCAGAAGTACATGCACCACTGTCGTTAACCGAAAGAAGGGAAGTGCTATTTGGTAAGACATCGCTGAGGGTCAGTTTTTGACGCTGTGTTAGATTGTTCCGAAGAACAAAAACACGGCGCGGACAATCTTGTCGGAAATGACCTGTCTCATTGCAAATATTGCACGTGCGCTCCTGACCAGAATACACAACATGTGCTTTATGGCCTGCAACGGATATATGGGACGGAATGTTGGCTTTCACCTCCATTTCAACGGATCTAATGCCATTAAAACACTGTATCTTGTATAGCTTCGACCATCTTTCGTTATAGATAGATTTAACTTCGCCATATTTAGATAGAGCGTCCTTGATCAACTGATTATCAATTTCAATTGGAACATTCAAAATCCTGACATTGGTGTACATGATATCAGCTTTTCGTACAGAGACATTACTTTTTGAACCGTCGCGATGAACAAATTCGACGGAATTACCCCATTTTGCAAGCAACTTATCGACTGTCACTGAGTTCAGAAATTTAACAAAAACACAGTATTTTTCAGCATCTAATTGCGTGGTATGAACAGAGTCAGAATTTATACCGATTACCTCAGTCAGCCAATCGTGGATTTCCAGCGCAGTGGGTTGGACCGGCCGTGTTTCTTTCTCGAACGAGAAGACTAAAGTATTCTTCCTGACGGTGTCAGACATGGTCGTCGGTTCCGACGAAATTCCGGCAACAACCGAAATTGCGGCGAAGCACGAGACGTGGAACGGACGAAAGCACTATAAAAACACTTATCAGAGACACCACTCAAAAAATAACAGCGAAAATGTACAGCTAACTTCACGTAAACACCAAACACCGGCGATAGCGCTAACGTACGCGGAGTAAACAACAAGCACGTCCGACCGCGGCGACGGCTAAAGCCAGAATGACAGGCCACACGGTCACTGACGACCAACATTTACATGTATACGACTCATCTCGAAACGCTCACACCCCTGAGGATTTGTGTTTTCGTTCTACACAGCCGCTGCCCCTTGCTCTTTCCCACCCATTCGTTACATTCAACCTCTGACGAGACCGACCAAATATAGACTGTGAAACAAGACCACACACTTTGTGCATTCGGAATCGAAGGCAGGGCGTCCCTCGCCGCATTTGCTACGATTGCCATTTGCTACTTCTGCAGAAGCGGCGGCGGCGGCGACGACGACGACGACGACGACGAATATTGCGAGAGGCTCTGAGATATGTGAGAAATACATCTATAAAATGTAATTCAGACTGCCTCGTCCCACCTTATGCTGTACCGCTTTGGCAAATGCTTTATCTGCGCCATTCGCCTTAATCGCATCTGAGAGTGATTCTTAAAAAAACGCCTGTCGCTAATTGTTCGTCATCACAGGTACTGTTTGCTATACGGCCACGACGCGCAACTGATTTCCAAAATTCATCTTTCTCCTGTGAGGATGGAACTTACGACCGCTGGTTTATTAGACCAGTGCTCTACCACTGAGCTAAAGAGGCGCGGCCTAGCGGTACTCTTGGGTACTTCGTCCTTACGGTCGTCTGCATCATCAGACTTTAGCTGACAACACTTCATATTACCGGCTAATATTTGCAGCTATGGCGACAAATTACTGCTTGACTACACATCTGACACGTAACCGATGTGCTCTCCAAACAACAACACTTGCATTTCAGAACATGTCTTTCACACATGTCTACAAAATCACCTTCAAATACAGCTTCCTTGCGACTGACAGAGACGTAGGCAAAGTTTAAAGTTGCTATTTCCATTAAATCTCGTTAATCAGAAAAACGGTAATTTACACTTGCAGCGGAACAAAATTCCGTTCCGCCCAGCGTCTGGCTCGAACCCACGACCCTGGGATTAAGAGTCTGACGCTCTACCGACTGAGCTAGCCGGCTACCTCGGTGAATAACTGCCGGGTAGCACGTCACACAGTACTCGTTTGTGTTGGGTGGTCCCATACAGAATCTCTCCATGATGCCTAATGTTTTCCTAACGTCACACTCGTCACGTACTTCACTTTTATGTCATAATCATTTCTGAGAGGTAAAGAAATTGCATGACAACATGCAGAGCTAGTGGCGTCAAAATTAACGCACATACTTTATGTGACTCAAAAGCCGAACGAGTTACTTTCCGACGTTGTTTTAGATGTGCAAGTGATAGTCAAAACTCGCTGTGTCGGCACTCTGCCGACCATTTCGCTAGTTAACACCGGTCTTGTTGTGTGTGTTTCAAGCTCAAGAGCATCTCCAAGCAAAAAATGGTCAACAGCAACATTCAGACGGTTTCGTACTGCTCAATTGCTACATTAAAACGTTATGTTTCTTTTTCAGAACTGGAAAAACACAAGCGTGACAGCATTCGAACCTGTAATCTTCAGATCCGAAGTCCGACGCCTTATCCATTAGGCCACACGGTCACTGACGACCAACATTTACATGTATACGACTCATCTCGAAACGCTCACACCCCTGAGGATTTGTGTTTTCGTTCTACACAGCCGCTGCCCCTTGCTCTTTCCCACCCATTCGTTACATTCAACCTCTGACGAGACCGACCAAATATAGACTGTGAAACAAGACCACACACTTTGTGCATTCGGAATCGAAGGCAGGGCGTCCCTCGCCGCATTTGCTACGATTGCCATTTGCTACTTCTGCAGAAGCGGCGGCGGCGGCGACGACGACGACGACGACGACGAATATTGCGAGAGGCTCTGAGATATGTGAGAAATACATCTATAAAATGTAATTCAGACTGCCTCGTCCCACCTTATGCTGTACCGCTTTGGCAAATGCTTTATCTGCGCCATTCGCCTTAATCGCATCTGAGAGTGATTCTTAAAAAAACGCCTGTCGCTAATTGTTCGTCATCACAGGTACTGTTTGCTATACGGCCACGACGCGCAACTGATTTCCAAAATTCATCTTTCTCCTGTGAGGATGGAACTTACGACCGCTGGTTTATTAGACCAGTGCTCTACCACTGAGCTAAAGAGGCGCGGCCTAGCGGTACTCTTGGGTACTTCGTCCTTACGGTCGTCTGCATCATCAGACTTTAGCTGACAACACTTCATATTACCGGCTAATATTTGCAGCTATGGCGACAAATTACTGCTTGACTACACATCTGACACGTAACCGATGTGCTCTCCAAACAACAACACTTGCATTTCAGAACATGTCTTTCACACATGTCTACAAAATCACCTTCACCTTCAAATACAGCTTCCTTGCGACTGACAGAGACGTAGGCAAAGTTTAAAGTTGCTATTTCCATTAAATCTCGTTAATCAGAAAAACGGTAATTTACACTTGCAGCGGAACAAAATTCCGTTCCGCCCAGCGTCTGGCTCGAACCCACGACCCTGGGATTAAGAGTCTGACGCTCTACCGACTGAGCTAGCCGGCTACCTCGGTGAATAACTGCCGGGTAGCACGTCACACAGTACTCGTTTGTGTTGGGTGGTCCCATACAGAATCTCTCCATGATGCCTAATGTTTTCCTAACGTCACACTCGTCACGTACTTCACTTTTATGTCATAATCATTTCTGAGAGGTAAAGAAATTGCATGACAACATGCAGAGCTAGTGGCGTCAAAATTAACGCACATACTTTATGTGACTCAAAAGCCGAACGAGTTACTTTCCGACGTTGTTTTAGATGTGCAAGTGATAGTCAAAACTCGCTGTGTCGGCACTCTGCCGACCATTTCGCTAGTTAACACCGGTCTTGTTGTGTGTGTTTCAAGCTCAAGAGCATCTCCAAGCAAAAAATGGTCAACAGCAACATTCAGACGGTTTCGTACTGCTCAATTGCTACATTAAAACGTTATGTTTCTTTTTCAGAACTGGAAAAACACAAGCGTGACAGCATTCGAACCTGTAATCTTCAGATCCGAAGTCCGACGCCTTATCCATTAGGCCACACGGTCACTGACGACCAACATTTACATGTATACGACTCATCTCGAAACGCTCACACCCCTGAGGATTTGTGTTTTCGTTCTACACAGCCGCTGCCCCTTGCTCTTTCCCACCCATTCGTTACATTCAACCTCTGACGAGACCGACCAAATATAGACTGTGAAACAAGACCACACACTTTGTGCATTCGGAATCGAAGGCAGGGCGTCCCTCGCCGCATTTGCTACGATTGCCATTTGCTACTTCTGCAGAAGCGGCGGCGGCGGCGGCGGCGGCGACGACGACGACGACGACGACGACGAATATCGCGAGAGGCTCTGAGATATGTGAGAAATACATCTATAAAATGTAATTCAGACTGCCTCGTCCCACCTTATGCTGTACCGCTTTGGCAAATGCTTTATCTGCGCCATTCGCCTTAATCGCATCTGAGAGTGATTCTTAAAAAAACGCCTGTCGCTAATTGTTCGTCATCACAGGTACTGTTTGCTATACGGCCACGACGCGCAACTGATTTCCAAAATTCATCTTTCTCCTGTGAGGATGGAACTTACGACCGCTGGTTTATTAGACCAGTGCTGTACCACTGAGCTAAAGAGGCGCGGCCTAGCGGTACTCTTGGGTACTTCGTCCTTACGGTCGTCTGCATCATCAGACTTTAGCTGACAACACTTCATATTACCGGCTAATATTTGCAGCTATGGCGACAAATTACTGCTTGACTACACATCTGACACGTAACCGATGTGCTCTCCAAACAACAACACTTGCATTTCAGAACATGTCTTTCACACATGTCTACAAAATCACCTTCACCTTCAAATACAGCTTCCTTGCGACTGACAGAGACGTAGGCAAAGTTTAAAGTTGCTATTTCCATTAAATCTCGTTAATCAGAAAAACGGTAATTTACACTTGCAGCGGAACAAAATTCCGTTCCGCCCAGCGTCTGGCTCGAACCCACGACCCTGGGATTAAGAGTCTGACGCTCTACCGACTGAGCTAGCCGGCTACCTCGGTGAATAACTGCCGGGTAGCACGTCACACAGTACTCGTTTGTGTTGGGTGGTCCCATACAGAATCTCTCCATGATGCCTAATGTTTTCCTAACGTCACACTCGTCACGTACTTCACTTTTATGTCATAATCATTTCTGAGAGGTAAAGAAATTGCATGACAACATGCAGAGCTAGTGGCGTCAAAATTAACGCACATACTTTATGTGACTCAAAAGCCGAACGAGTTACTTTCCGACGTTGTTTTAGATGTGCAAGTGATAGTCAAAACTCGCTGTGTCGGCACTCTGCCGACCATTTCGCTAGTTAACACCGGTCTTGTTGTGTGTGTTTCAAGCTCAAGAGCATCTCCAAGCAAAAAATGGTCAACAGCAACATTCAGACGGTTTCGTACTGCTCAATTGCTACATTAAAACGTTATGTTTCTTTTTCAGAACTGGAAAAACACAAGCGTGACAGCATTCGAACCTGTAATCTTCAGATCCGAAGTCCGACGCCTTATCCATTAGGCCACACGGTCACTGACGACCAACATTTACATGTATACGACTCATCTCGAAACGCTCACACCCCTGAGGATTTGTGTTTTCGTTCTACACAGCCGCTGCCCCTTGCTCTTTCCCACCCATTCGTTACATTCAACCTCTGACGAGACCGACCAAATATAGACTGTGAAACAAGACCACACACTTTGTGCATTCGGAATCGAAGGCAGGGCGTCCCTCGCCGCATTTGCTACTTCTGAAGAAGCGGCGGCGGCGGCGGCGACGACGACGACGACGACGACGACGACGACGAATATCGCGAGAGGCTCTGAGATATGTGAGAAATACATCTATAAAATGTAATTCAGACTGCCTCGTCCCACCTTATGCTGTACCGCTTTGGCAAATGCTTTATCTGCGCCATTCGCCTTAATCGCATCTGAGAGTGATTCTTAAAAAAACGCCTGTCGCTAATTGTTCGTCATCACAGGTACTGTTTGCTATACGGCCACGACGCGCAACTGATTTCCAAAATTCATCTTTCTCCTGTGAGGATGGAACTTACGACCGCTGGTTTATTAGACCAGTGCTCTACCACTGAGCTAAAGAGGCGCGGCCTAGCGGTACTCTTGGGTACTTCGTCCTTACGGTCGTCTGCATCATCAGACTTTAGCTGACAACACTTCATATTACCGGCTAATATTTGCAGCTATGGCGACAAATTACTGCTTGACTACACATCTGACACGTAACCGATGTGCTCTCCAAACAACAACACTTGCATTTCAGAACATGTCTTTCACACATGTCTACAAAATCACCTTCACCTTCAAATACAGCTTCCTTGCGACTGACAGAGACGTAGGCAAAGTTTAAAGTTGCTATTTCCATTAAATCTCGTTAATCAGAAAAACGGTAATTTACACTTGCAGCGGAACAAAATTCCGTTCCGCCCAGCGTCTGGCTCGAACCCACGACCCTGGGATTAAGAGTCTGACGCTCTACCGACTGAGCTAGCCGGCTACCTCGGTGAATAACTGCCGGGTAGCACGTCACACAGTACTCGTTTGTGTTGGGTGGTCCCATACAGAATCTCTCCATGATGCCTAATGTTTTCCTAACGTCACACTCGTCACGTACTTCACTTTTATGTCATAATCATTTCTGAGAGGTAAAGAAATTGCATGACAACATGCAGAGCTAGTGGCGTCAAAATTAACGCACATACTTTATGTGACTCAAAAGCCGAACGAGTTACTTTCCGACGTTGTTTTAGATGTGCAAGTGATAGTCAAAACTCGCTGTGTCGGCACTCTGCCGACCATTTCGCTAGTTAACACCGGTCTTGTTGTGTGTGTTTCAAGCTCAAGAGCATCTCCAAGCAAAAAATGGTCAACAGCAACATTCAGACGGTTTCGTACTGCTCAATTGCTACATTAAAACGTTATGTTTCTTTTTCAGAACTGGAAAAACACAAGCGTGACAGCATTCGAACCTGTAATCTTCAGATCCGAAGTCCGACGCCTTATCCATTAGGCCACACGGTCACTGACGACCAACATTTACATGTATACGACTCATCTCGAAACGCTCACACCCCTGAGGATTTGTGTTTTCGTTCTACACAGCCGCTGCCCCTTGCTCTTTCCCACCCATTCGTTACATTCAACCTCTGACGAGACCGACCAAATATAGACTGTGAAACAAGACCACACACTTTGTGCATTCGGAATCGAAGGCAGGGCGTCCCTCGCCGCATTTGCTACGATTGCCATTTGCTACTTCTGCAGAAGCGGCGGCGGCGGCGGCGGCGACGACGACGACGACGACGACGACGACGACGACGACGACGACGAATATCGCGAGAGGCTCTGAGATATGTGAGAAATACATCTATAAAATGTAATTCAGACTGCCTCGTCCCACCTTATGCTGTACCGCTTTGGCAAATGCTTTATCTGCGCCATTCGCCTTAATCGCATCTGAGAGTGATTCTTAAAAAAACGCCTGTCGCTAATTGTTCGTCATCACAGGTACTGTTTGCTATACGGCCACGACGCGCAACTGATTTCCAAAATTCATCTTTCTCCTGTGAGGATGGAACTTACGACCGCTGGTTTATTAGACCAGTGCTCTACCACTGAGCTAAAGAGGCGCGGCCTAGCGGTACTCTTAGGTACTTCGTCCTTACGGTCGTCTGCATCATCAGACTTTAGCTGACAACACTTCATATTACCGGCTAATATTTGCAGCTATGGCGACAAATTACTGCTTGACTACACATCTGACACGTAACCGATGTGCTCTCCAAACAACAACACTTGCATTTCAGAACATGTCTTTCACACATGTCTACAAAATCACCTTCACCTTCAAATACAGCTTCCTTGCGACTGACAGAGACGTAGGCAAAGTTTAAAGTTGCTATTTCCATTAAATCTCGTTAATCAGAAAAACGGTAATTTACACTTGCAGCGGAACAAAATTCCGTTCCGCCCAGCGTCTGGCTCGAACCCACGACCCTGGGATTAAGAGTCTGACGCTCTACCGACTGAGCTAGCCGGCTACCTCGGTGAATAACTGCCGGGTAGCACGTCACACAGTACTCGTTTGTGTTGGGTGGTCCCATACAGAATCTCTCCATGATGCCTAATGTTTTCCTAACGTCACACTCGTCACGTACTTCACTTTTATGTCATAATCATTTCTGAGAGGTAAAGAAATTGCATGACAACATGCAGAGCTAGTGGCGTCAAAATTAACGCACATACTTTATGTGACTCAAAAGCCGAACGAGTTACTTTCCGACGTTGTTTTAGATGTGCAAGTGATAGTCAAAACTCGCTGTGTCGGCACTCTGCCGACCATTTCGCTAGTTAACACCGGTCTTGTTGTGTGTGTTTCAAGCTCAAGAGCATCTCCAAGCAAAAAATGGTCAACAGCAACATTCAGACGGTTTCGTACTGCTCAATTGCTACATTAAAACGTTATGTTTCTTTTTCAGAACTGGAAAAACACAAGCGTGACAGCATTCGAACCTGTAATCTTCAGATCCGAAGTCCGACGCCTTATCCATTAGGCCACACGGTCACTGACGACCAACATTTACATGTATACGACTCATCTCGAAACGCTCACACCCCTGAGGATTTGTGTTTTCGTTCTACACAGCCGCTGCCCCTTGCTCTTTCCCACCCATTCGTTACATTCAACCTCTGACGAGACCGACCAAATATAGACTGTGAAACAAGACCACACACTTTGTGCATTCGGAATCGAAGGCAGGGCGTCCCTCGCCGCATTTGCTACGATTGCCATTTGCTACTTCTGCAGAAGCGGCGGCGGCGGCGGCGACGACGACGACGACGACGACGACGACGACGACGACGACGAATATCGCGAGAGGCTCTGAGATATGTGAGAAATACATCTATAAAATGTAATTCAGACTGCCTCGTCCCACCTTATGCTGTACCGCTTTGGCAAATGCTTTATCTGCGCCATTCGCCTTAATCGCATCTGAGAGTGATTCTTAAAAAAACGCCTGTCGCTAATTGTTCGTCATCACAGGTACTGTTTGCTATACGGCCACGACGCGCAACTGATTTCCAAAATTCATCTTTCTCCTGTGAGGATGGAACTTACGACCGCTGGTTTATTAGACCAGTGCTCTACCACTGAGCTAAAGAGGCGCGGCCTAGCGGTACTCTTGGGTACTTCGTCCTTACGGTCGTCTGCATCATCAGACTTTAGCTGACAACACTTCATATTACCGGCTAATATTTGCAGCTATGGCGACAAATTACTGCTTGACTACACATCTGACACGTAACCGATGTGCTCTCCAAACAACAACACTTGCATTTCAGAACATGTCTTTCACACATGTCTACAAAATCACCTTCACCTTCAAATACAGCTTCCTTGCGACTGACAGAGACGTAGGCAAAGTTTAAAGTTGCTATTTCCATTAAATCTCGTTAATCAGAAAAACGGTAATTTACACTTGCAGCGGAACAAAATTCCGTTCCGCCCAGCGTCTGGCTCGAACCCACGACCCTGGGATTAAGAGTCTGACGCTCTACCGACTGAGCTAGCCGGCTACCTCGGTGAATAACTGCTGGGTAGCACGTCACACAGTACTCGTTTGTGTTGGGTGGTCCCATACAGAATCTCTCCATGATGCCTAATGTTTTCCTAACGTCACACTCGTCACGTACTTCACTTTTATGTCATAATCATTTCTGAGAGGTAAAGAAATTGCATGACAACATGCAGAGCTAGTGGCGTCAAAATTAACGCACATACTTTATGTGACTCAAAAGCCGAACGAGTTACTTTCCGACGTTGTTTTAGATGTGCAAGTGATAGTCAAAACTCGCTGTGTCGGCACTCTGCCGACCATTTCGCTAGTTAACACCGGTCTTGTTGTGTGTGTTTCAAGCTCAAGAGCATCTCCAAGCAAAAAATGGTCAACAGCAACATTCAGACGGTTTCGTACTGCTCAATTGCTACATTAAAACGTTATGTTTCTTTTTCAGAACTGGAAAAACACAAGCGTGACAGCATTCGAACCTGTAATCTTCAGATCCGAAGTCCGACGCCTTATCCATTAGGCCACACGGTCACTGACGACCAACATTTACATGTATACGACTCATCTCGAAACGCTCACACCCCTGAGGATTTGTGTTTTCGTTCTACACAGCCGCTGCCCCTTGCTCTTTCCCACCCATTCGTTACATTCAACCTCTGACGAGACCGACCAAATATAGACTGTGAAACAAGACCACACACTTTGTGCATTCGGAATCGAAGGCAGGGCGTCCCTCGCCGCATTTGCTACGATTGCCATTTGCTACTTCTGCAGAAGCGGCGGCGGCGGCGGCGACGACGACGACGACGACGACGACGAATATCGCGAGAGGCTCTGAGATATGTGAGAAATACATCTATAAAATGTAATTCAGACTGCCTCGTCCCACCTTATGCTGTACCGCTTTGGCAAATGCTTTATCTGCGCCATTCGCCTTAATCGCATCTGAGAGTGATTCTTAAAAAAACGCCTGTCGCTAATTGTTCGTCATCACAGGTACTGTTTGCTATACGGCCACGACGCGCAACTGATTTCCAAAATTCATCTTTCTCCTGTGAGGATGGAACTTACGACCGCTGGTTTATTAGACCAGTGCTCTACCACTGAGCTAAAGAGGCGCGGCCTAGCGGTACTCTTGGGTACTTCGTCCTTACGGTCGTCTGCATCATCAGACTTTAGCTGACAACACTTCATATTACCGGCTAATATTTGCAGCTATGGCGACAAATTACTGCTTGACTACACATCTGACACGTAACCGATGTGCTCTCCAAACAACAACACTTGCATTTCAGAACATGTCTTTCACACATGTCTACAAAATCACCTTCACCTTCAAATACAGCTTCCTTGCGACTGACAGAGACGTAGGCAAAGTTTAAAGTTGCTATTTCCATTAAATCTCGTTAATCAGAAAAACGGTAATTTACACTTGCAGCGGAACAAAATTCCGTTCCGCCCAGCGTCTGGCTCGAACCCACGACCCTGGGATTAAGAGTCTGACGCTCTACCGACTGAGCTAGCCGGCTACCTCGGTGAATAACTGCCGGGTAGCACGTCACACAGTACTCGTTTGTGTTGGGTGGTCCCATACAGAATCTCTCCATGATGCCTAATGTTTTCCTAACGTCACACTCGTCACGTACTTCACTTTTATGTCATAATCATTTCTGAGAGGTAAAGAAATTGCATGACAACATGCAGAGCTAGTGGCGTCAAAATTAACGCACATACTTTATGTGACTCAAAAGCCGAACGAGTTACTTTCCGACGTTGTTTTAGATGTGCAAGTGATAGTCAAAACTCGCTGTGTCGGCACTCTGCCGACCATTTCGCTAGTTAACACCGGTCTTGTTGTGTGTGTTTCAAGCTCAAGAGCATCTCCAAGCAAAAAATGGTCAACAGCAACATTCAGACGGTTTCGTACTGCTCAATTGCTACATTAAAACGTTATGTTTCTTTTTCAGAACTGGAAAAACACAAGCGTGACAGCATTCGAACCTGTAATCTTCAGATCCGAAGTCCGACGCCTTATCCATTAGGCCACACGGTCACTGACGACCAACATTTACATGTATACGACTCATCTCGAAACGCTCACACCCCTGAGGATTTGTGTTTTCGTTCTACACAGCCGCTGCCCCTTGCTCTTTCCCACCCATTCGTTACATTCAACCTCTGACGAGACCGACCAAATATAGACTGTGAAACAAGACCACACACTTTGTGCATTCGGAATCGAAGGCAGGGCGTCCCTCGCCGCATTTGCTACGATTGCCATTTGCTACTTCTGCAGAAGCGGCGGCGGCGGCGACGACGACGACGACGACGACGACGAATATCGCGAGAGGCTCTGAGATATGTGAGAAATACATCTATAAAATGTAATTCAGACTGCCTCGCCCCACCTTATGCTGTACCGCTTTGGCAAATGCTTTATCTGCGCCATTCGCCTTAATCGCATCTGAGAGTGATTCTTAAAAAAACGCCTGTCGCTAATTGTTCGTCATCACAGGTACTGTTTGCTATACGGCCACGACGCGCAACTGATTTCCAAAATTCATCTTTCTCCTGTGAGGATGGAACTTACGACCGCTGGTTTATTAGACCAGTGCTCTACCACTGAGCTAAAGAGGCGCGGCCTAGCGGTACTCTTGGGTACTTCGTCCTTACGGTCGTCTGCATCATCAGACTTTAGCTGACAACACTTCATATTACCGGCTAATATTTGCAGCTATGGCGACAAATTACTGCTTGACTACACATCTGACACGTAACCGATGTGCTCTCCAAACAACAACACTTGCATTTCAGAACATGTCTTTCACACATGTCTACAAAATCACCTTCACCTTCAAATACAGCTTCCTTGCGACTGACAGAGACGTAGGCAAAGTTTAAAGTTGCTATTTCCATTAAATCTCGTTAATCAGAAAAACGGTAATTTACACTTGCAGCGGAACAAAATTCCGTTCCGCCCAGCGTCTGGCTCGAACCCACGACCCTGGGATTAAGAGTCTGACGCTCTACCGACTGAGCTAGCCGGCTACCTCGGTGAATAACTGCCGGGTAGCACGTCACACAGTACTCGTTTGTGTTGGGTGGTCCCATACAGAATCTCTCCATGATGCCTAATGTTTTCCTAACGTCACACTCGTCACGTACTTCACTTTTATGTCATAATCATTTCTGAGAGGTAAAGAAATTGCATGACAACATGCAGAGCTAGTGGCGTCAAAATTAACGCACATACTTTATGTGACTCAAAAGCCGAACGAGTTACTTTCCGACGTTGTTTTAGATGTGCAAGTGATAGTCAAAACTCGCTGTGTCGGCACTCTGCCGACCATTTCGCTAGTTAACACCGGTCTTGTTGTGTGTGTTTCAAGCTCAAGAGCATCTCCAAGCAAAAAATGGTCAACAGCAACATTCAGACGGTTTCGTACTGCTCAATTGCTACATTAAAACGTTATGTTTCTTTTTCAGAACTGGAAAAACACAAGCGTGACAGCATTCGAACCTGTAATCTTCAGATCCGAAGTCCGACGCCTTATCCATTAGGCCACACGGTCACTGACTACCAACATTTACATGTATACGACTCATCTCGAAACGCTCACACCCCTGAGGATTTGTGTTTTCGTTCTACACAGCCGCTGCCCCTTGCTCTTTCCCACCCATTCGTTACATTCAACCTCTGACGAGACCGACCAAATATAGACTGTGAAACAAGACCACACACTTTGTGCATTCGGAATCGAAGGCAGGGCGTCCCTCGCCGCATTTGCTACGATTGCCATTTGCTACTTCTGCAGAAGCGGCGGCGGCGGCGACGACGACGACGACGACGACGACGACGAATATCGCGAGAGGCTCTGAGATATGTGAGAAATACATCTATAAAATGTAATTCAGACTGCCTCGTCCCACCTTATGCTGTACCGCTTTGGCAAATGCTTTATCTGCGCCATTCGCCTTAATCGCATCTGAGAGTGATTCTTAAAAAAACGCCTGTCGCTAATTGTTCGTCATCACAGGTACTGTTTGCTATACGGCCACGACGCGCAACTGATTTCCAAAATTCATCTTTCTCCTGTGAGGATGGAACTTACGACCGCTGGTTTATTAGACCAGTGCTCTACCACTGAGCTAAAGAGGCGCGGCCTAGCGGTACTCTTGGGTACTTCGTCCTTACGGTCGTCTGCATCATCAGACTTTAGCTGACAACACTTCATATTACCGGCTAATATTTGCAGCTATGGCGACAAATTACTGCTTGACTACACATCTGACACGTAACCGATGTGCTCTCCAAACAACAACACTTGCATTTCAGAACATGTCTTTCACACATGTCTACAAAATCACCTTCACCTTCAAATACAGCTTCCTTGCGACTGACAGAGACGTAGGCAAAGTTTAAAGTTGCTATTTCCATTAAATCTCGTTAATCAGAAAAACGGTAATTTACACTTGCAGCGGAACAAAATTCCGTTCCGCCCAGCGTCTGGCTCGAACCCACGACCCTGGGATTAAGAGTCTGACGCTCTACCGACTGAGCTAGCCGGCTACCTCGGTGAATAACTGCCGGGTAGCACGTCACACAGTACTCGTTTGTGTTGGGTGGTCCCATACAGAATCTCTCCATGATGCCTAATGTTTTCCTAACGTCACACTCGTCACGTACTTCACTTTTATGTCATAATCATTTCTGAGAGGTAAAGAAATTGCATGACAACATGCAGAGCTAGTGGCGTCAAAATTAACGCACATACTTTATGTGACTCAAAAGCCGAACGAGTTACTTTCCGACGTTGTTTTAGATGTGCAAGTGATAGTCAAAACTCGCTGTGTCGGCACTCTGCCGACCATTTCGCTAGTTAACACCGGTCTTGTTGTGTGTGTTTCAAGCTCAAGAGCATCTCCAAGCAAAAAATGGTCAACAGCAACATTCAGACGGTTTCGTACTGCTCAATTGCTACATTAAAACGTTATGTTTCTTTTTCAGAACTGGAAAAACACAAGCGTGACAGCATTCGAACCTGTAACCTTCAGATCCGAAGTCCGACGCCTTATCCATTAGGCCACACGGTCACTGACGACCAACATTTACATGTATACGACTCATCTCGAAACGCTCACACCCCTGAGGATTTGTGTTTTCGTTCTACACAGCCGCTGCCCCTTGCTCTTTCCCACCCATTCGTTACATTCAACCTCTGACGAGACCGACCAAATATAGACTGTGAAACAAGACCACACACTTTGTGCATTCGGAATCGAAGGCAGGGCGTCCCTCGCCGCATTTGCTACTTCTGAAGAAGCGGCGGCGGCGGCGGCGACGACGACGACGACGACGACGACGACGACGACGACGAATATCGCGAGAGGCTCTGAGATATGTGAGAAATACATCTATAAAATGTAATTCAGACTGCCTCGTCCCACCTTATGCTGTACCGCTTTGGCAAATGCTTTATCTGCGCCATTCGCCTTAATCGCATCTGAGAGTGATTCTTAAAAAAACGCCTGTCGCTAATTGTTCGTCATCACAGGTACTGTTTGCTATACGGCCACGACGCGCAACTGATTTCCAAAATTCATCTTTCTCCTGTGAGGATGGAACTTACGACCGCTGGTTTATTAGACCAGTGCTCTACCACTGAGCTAAAGAGGCGCGGCCTAGCGGTACTCTTGGGTACTTCGTCCTTACGGTCGTCTGCATCATCAGACTTTAGCTGACAACACTTCATATTACCGGCTAATATTTGCAGCTATGGCGACAAATTACTGCTTGACTACACATCTGACACGTAACCGATGTGCTCTCCAAACAACAACACTTGCATTTCAGAACATGTCTTTCACACATGTCTACAAAATCACCTTCACCTTCAAATACAGCTTCCTTGCGACTGACAGAGACGTAGGCAAAGTTTAAAGTTGCTATTTCCATTAAATCTCGTTAATCAGAAAAACGGTAATTTACACTTGCAGCGGAACAAAATTCCGTTCCGCCCAGCGTCTGGCTCGAACCCACGACCCTGGGATTAAGAGTCTGACGCTCTACCGACTGAGCTAGCCGGCTACCTCGGTGAATAACTGCCGGGTAGCACGTCACACAGTACTCGTTTGTGTTGGGTGGTCCCATACAGAATCTCTCCATGATGCCTAATGTTTTCCTAACGTCACACTCGTCACGTACTTCACTTTTATGTCATAATCATTTCTGAGAGGTAAAGAAATTGCATGACAACATGCAGAGCTAGTGGCGTCAAAATTAACGCACATACTTTATGTGACTCAAAAGCCGAACGAGTTACTTTCCGACGTTGTTTTAGATGTGCAAGTGATAGTCAAAACTCGCTGTGTCGGCACTCTGCCGACCATTTCGCTAGTTAACACCGGTCTTGTTGTGTGTGTTTCAAGCTCAAGAGCATCTCCAAGCAAAAAATGGTCAACAGCAACATTCAGACGGTTTCGTACTGCTCAATTGCTACATTAAAACGTTATGTTTCTTTTTCAGAACTGGAAAAACACAAGCGTGACAGCATTCGAACCTGTAATCTTCAGATCCGAAGTCCGACGCCTTATCCATTAGGCCACACGGTCACTGACTACCAACATTTACATGTATACGACTCATCTCGAAACGCTCACACCCCTGAGGATTTGTGTTTTCGTTCTACACAGCCGCTGCCCCTTGCTCTTTCCCACCCATTCGTTACATTCAACCTCTGACGAGACCGACCAAATATAGACTGTGAAACAAGACCACACACTTTGTGCATTCGGAATCGAAGGCAGGGCGTCCCTCGCCGCATTTGCTACGATTGCCATTTGCTACTTCTGCAGAAGCGGCGGCGGCGGCGACGACGACGACGACGACGACGACGACGACGACGACGACGAATATCGCGAGAGGCTCTGAGATATGTGAGAAATACATCTATAAAATGTAATTCAGACTGCCTCGTCCCACCTTATGCTGTACCGCTTTGGCAAATGCTTTATCTGCGCCATTCGCCTTAATCGCATCTGAGAGTGATTCTTAAAAAAACGCCTGTCGCTAATTGTTCGTCATCACAGGTACTGTTTGCTATACGGCCACGACGCGCAACTGATTTCCAAAATTCATCTTTCTCCTGTGAGGATGGAACTTACGACCGCTGGTTTATTAGACCAGTGCTCTACCACTGAGCTAAAGAGGCGCGGCCTAGCGGTACTCTTGGGTACTTCGTCCTTACGGTCGTCTGCATCATCAGACTTTAGCTGACAACACTTCATATTACCGGCTAATATTTGCAGCTATGGCGACAAATTACTGCTTGACTACACATCTGACACGTAACCGATGTGCTCTCCAAACAACAACACTTGCATTTCAGAACATGTCTTTCACACATGTCTACAAAATCACCTTCACCTTCAAATACAGCTTCCTTGCGACTGACAGAGACGTAGGCAAAGTTTAAAGTTGCTATTTCCATTAAATCTCGTTAATCAGAAAAACGGTAATTTACACTTGCAGCGGAACAAAATTCCGTTCCGCCCAGCGTCTGGCTCGAACCCACGACCCTGGGATTAAGAGTCTGACGCTCTACCGACTGAGCTAGCCGGCTACCTCGGTGAATAACTGCCGGGTAGCACGTCACACAGTACTCGTTTGTGTTGGGTGGTCCCATACAGAATCTCTCCATGATGCCTAATGTTTTCCTAACGTCACACTCGTCACGTACTTCACTTTTATGTCATAATCATTTCTGAGAGGTAAAGAAATTGCATGACAACATGCAGAGCTAGTGGCGTCAAAATTAACGCACATACTTTATGTGACTCAAAAGCCGAACGAGTTACTTTCCGACGTTGTTTTAGATGTGCAAGTGATAGTCAAAACTCGCTGTGTCGGCACTCTGCCGACCATTTCGCTAGTTAACACCGGTCTTGTTGTGTGTGTTTCAAGCTCAAGAGCATCTCCAAGCAAAAAATGGTCAACAGCAACATTCAGACGGTTTCGTACTGCTCAATTGCTACATTAAAACGTTATGTTTCTTTTTCAGAACTGGAAAAACACAAGCGTGACAGCATTCGAACCTGTAATCTTCAGATCCGAAGTCCGACGCCTTATCCATTAGGCCACACGGTCACTGACTACCAACATTTACATGTATACGACTCATCTCGAAACGCTCACACCCCTGAGGATTTGTGTTTTCGTTCTACACAGCCGCTGCCCCTTGCTCTTTCCCACCCATTCGTTACATTCAACCTCTGACGAGACCGACCAAATATAGACTGTGAAACAAGACCACACACTTTGTGCATTCGGAATCGAAGGCAGGGCGTCCCTCGCCGCATTTGCTACGATTGCCATTTGCTACTTCTGCAGAAGCGGCGGCGGCGGCGACGACGACGACGACGACGACGACGACGACGAATATCGCGAGAGGCTCTGAGATATGTGAGAAATACATCTATAAAATGTAATTCAGACTGCCTCGTCCCACCTTATGCTGTACCGCTTTGGCAAATGCTTTATCTGCGCCATTCGCCTTAATCGCATCTGAGAGTGATTCTTAAAAAAACGCCTGTCGCTAATTGTTCGTCATCACAGGTACTGTTTGCTATACGGCCACGACGCGCAACTGATTTCCAAAATTCATCTTTCTCCTGTGAGGATGGAACTTACGACCGCTGGTTTATTAGACCAGTGCTCTACCACTGAGCTAAAGAGGCGCGGCCTAGCGGTACTCTTGGGTACTTCGTCCTTACGGTCGTCTGCATCATCAGACTTTAGCTGACAACACTTCATATTACCGGCTAATATTTGCAGCTATGGCGACAAATTACTGCTTGACTACACATCTGACACGTAACCGATGTGCTCTCCAAACAACAACACTTGCATTTCAGAACATGTCTTTCACACATGTCTACAAAATCACCTTCACCTTCAAATACAGCTTCCTTGCGACTGACAGAGACGTAGGCAAAGTTTAAAGTTGCTATTTCCATTAAATCTCGTTAATCAGAAAAACGGTAATTTACACTTGCAGCGGAACAAAATTCCGTTCCGCCCAGCGTCTGGCTCGAACCCACGACCCTGGGATTAAGAGTCTGACGCTCTACCGACTGAGCTAGCCGGCTACCTCGGTGAATAACTGCCGGGTAGCACGTCACACAGTACTCGTTTGTGTTGGGTGGTCCCATACAGAATCTCTCCATGATGCCTAATGTTTTCCTAACGTCACACTCGTCACGTACTTCACTTTTATGTCATAATCATTTCTGAGAGGTAAAGAAATTGCATGACAACATGCAGAGCTAGTGGCGTCAAAATTAACGCACATACTTTATGTGACTCAAAAGCCGAACGAGTTACTTTCCGACGTTGTTTTAGATGTGCAAGTGATAGTCAAAACTCGCTGTGTCGGCACTCTGCCGACCATTTCGCTAGTTAACACCGGTCTTGTTGTGTGTGTTTCAAGCTCAAGAGCATCTCCAAGCAAAAAATGGTCAACAGCAACATTCAGACGGTTTCGTACTGCTCAATTGCTACATTAAAACGTTATGTTTCTTTTTCAGAACTGGAAAAACACAAGCGTGACAGCATTCGAACCTGTAATCTTCAGATCCGAAGTCCGACGCCTTATCCATTAGGCCACACGGTCACTGACGACCAACATTTACATGTATACGACTCATCTCGAAACGCTCACACCCCTGAGGATTTGTGTTTTCGTTCTACACAGCCGCTGCCCCTTGCTCTTTCCCACCCATTCGTTACATTCAACCTCTGACGAGACCGACCAAATATAGACTGTGAAACAAGTCCACACACTTTGTGCATTCGGAATCGAAGGCAGGGCGTCCCTCGCCGCATTTGCTACGATTTCCATTTGCTACTTCTGCAGAAGCGGCGGCGGCGGCGACGACGACGACGACGACGACGACGACGACGACGACGACGAATATCGCGAGAGGCTCTGAGATATGTGAGAAATACATCTATAAAATGTAATTCAGACTGCCTCGTCCCACCTTATGCTGTACCGCTTTGGCAAATGCTTTATCTGCGCCATTCGCCTTAATCGCATCTGAGAGTGATTCTTAAAAAAACGCCTGTCGCTAATTGTTCGTCATCACAGGTACTGTTTGCTATACGGCTACGACGCGCAACTGATTTCCAAAATTCATCTTTCTCCTGTGAGGATGGAACTTACGACCGCTGGTTTATTAGACCAGTGCTGTACCACTGAGCTAAAGAGGCGCGGCCTAGCGGTACTCTTGGGTACTTCGTCCTTACGGTCGTCTGCATCATCAGACTTTAGCTGACAACACTTCATATTACCGGCTAATATTTGCAGCTATGGCGACAAATTACTGCTTGACTACACATCTGACACGTAACCGATGTGCTCTCCAAACAACAACACTTGCATTTCAGAACATGTCTTTCACACATGTCTACAAAATCACCTTCACCTTCAAATACAGCTTCCTTGCGACTGACAGAGACGTAGGCAAAGTTTAAAGTTGCTATTTCCATTAAATCTCGTTAATCAGAAAAACGGTAATTTACACTTGCAGCGGAACAAAATTCCGTTCCGCCCAGCGTCTGGCTCGAACCCACGACCCTGGGATTAAGAGTCTGACGCTCTACCGACTGAGCTAGCCGGCTACCTCGGTGAATAACTGCCGGGTAGCACGTCACACAGTACTCGTTTGTGTTGGGTGGTCCCATACAGAATCTCTCCATGATGCCTAATGTTTTCCTAACGTCACACTCGTCACGTACTTCACTTTTATGTCATAATCATTTCTGAGAGGTAAAGAAATTGCATGACAACATGCAGAGCTAGTGGCGTCAAAATTAACGCACATACTTTATGTGACTCAAAAGCCGAACGAGTTACTTTCCGACGTTGTTTTAGATGTGCAAGTGATAGTCAAAACTCGCTGTGTCGGCACTCTGCCGACCATTTCGCTAGTTAACACCGGTCTTGTTGTGTGTGTTTCAAGCTCAAGAGCATCTCCAAGCAAAAAATGGTCAACAGCAACATTCAGACGGTTTCGTACTGCTCAATTGCTACATTAAAACGTTATGTTTCTTTTTCAGAACTGGAAAAACACAAGCGTGACAGCATTCGAACCTGTAATCTTCAGATCCGAAGTCCGACGCCTTATCCATTAGGCCACACGGTCACTGACGACCAACATTTACATGTATACGACTCATCTCGAAACGCTCACACCCCTGAGGATTTGTGTTTTCGTTCTACACAGCCGCTGCCCCTTGCTCTTTCCCACCCATTCGTTACATTCAACCTCTGACGAGACCGACCAAATATAGACTGTGAAACAAGTCCACACACTTTGTGCATTCGGAATCGAAGGCAGGGCGTCCCTCGCCGCATTTGCTACGATTTCCATTTGCTACTTCTGCAGAAGCGGCGGCGGCGGCGACGACGACGACGACGACGACGACGACGACGACGAATATCGCGAGAGGCTCTGAGATATGTGAGAAATACATCTATAAAATGTAATTCAGACTGCCTCGTCCCACCTTATGCTGTACCGCTTTGGCAAATGCTTTATCTGCGCCATTCGCCTTAATCGCATCTGAGAGTGATTCTTAAAAAAACGCCTGTCGCTAATTGTTCGTCATCACAGGTACTGTTTGCTATACGGCCACGACGCGCAACTGATTTCCAAAATTCATCTTTCTCCTGTGAGGATGGAACTTACGACCGCTGGTTTATTAGACCAGTGCTCTACCACTGAGCTAAAGAGGCGCGGCCTAGCGGTACTCTTGGGTACTTCGTCCTTACGGTCGTCTGCATCATCAGACTTTAGCTGACAACACTTCATATTACCGGCTAATATTTGCAGCTATGGCGACAAATTACTGCTTGACTACACATCTGACACGTAACCGATGTGCTCTCCAAACAACAACACTTGCATTTCAGAACATGTCTTTCACACATGTCTACAAAATCACCTTCACCTTCAAATACAGCTTCCTTGCGACTGACAGAGACGTAGGCAAAGTTTAAAGTTGCTATTTCCATTAAATCTCGTTAATCAGAAAAACGGTAATTTACACTTGCAGCGGAACAAAATTCCGTTCCGCCCAGCGTCTGGCTCGAACCCACGACCCTGGGATTAAGAGTCTGACGCTCTACCGACTGAGCTAGCCGGCTACCTCGGTGAATAACTGCCGGGTAGCACGTCACACAGTACTCGTTTGTGTTGGGTGGTCCCATACAGAATCTCTCCATGATGCCTAATGTTTTCCTAACGTCACACTCGTCACGTACTTCACTTTTATGTCATAATCATTTCTGAGAGGTAAAGAAATTGCATGACAACATGCACAGCTAGTCGCGTCAAAATTAACGCACATACTTTATGTGACTCAAAAGCCGAACGAGTTACTTTCCGACGTTGTTTTAGATGTGCAAGTGATAGTCAAAACTCGCTGTGTCGGCACTCTGCCGACCATTTCGCTAGTTAACACCGGTCTTGTTGTGTGTGTTTCAAGCTCAAGAGCATCTCCAAGCAAAAAATGGTCAACAGCAACATTCAGACGGTTTCGTACTGCTCAATTGCTACATTAAAACGTTATGTTTCTTTTTCAGAACTGGAAAAACACAAGCGTGACAGCATTCGAACCTGTAATCTTCAGATCCGAAGTCCGACGCCTTATCCATTAGGCCACACGGTCACTGACGACCAACATTTACATGTATACGACTCATCTCGAAACGCTCACACCCCTGAGGATTTGTGTTTTCGTTCTACACAGCCGCTGCCCCTTGCTCTTTCCCACCCATTCGTTACATTCAACCTCTGACGAGACCGACCAAATATAGACTGTGAAACAAGACCACACACTTTGTGCATTCGGAATCGAAGGCAGGGCGTCCCTCGCCGCATTTGCTACGATTGCCATTTGCTACTTCTGCAGAAGCGGCGGCGGCGGCGGCGACGACGACGACGACGACGACGACGACGACGACGAATATCGCGAGAGGCTCTGAGATATGTGAGAAATACATCTACAAAATGTAATTCAGACTGCCTCGTCCCACCTTATGCTGTACCGCTTTGGCAAATGCTTTATCTGCGCCATTCGCCTTAATCGCATCTGAGAGTGATTCTTAAAAAAACGCCTGTCGCTAATTGTTCGTCATCACAGGTACTGTTTGCTATACGGCCACGACGCGCAACTGATTTCCAAAATTCATCTTTCTCCTGTGAGGATGGAACTTACGACCGCTGGTTTATTAGACCAGTGCTCTACCACTGAGCTAAAGAGGCGCGGCCTAGCGGTACTCTTGGGTACTTCGTCCTTACGGTCGTCTGCATCATCAGACTTTAGCTGACAACACTTCATATTACCGGCTAATATTTGCAGCTATGGCGACAAATTACTGCTTGACTACACATCTGACACGTAACCGATGTGCTCTCCAAACAACAACACTTGCATTTCAGAACATGTCTTTCACACATGTCTACAAAATCACCTTCACCTTCAAATACAGCTTCCTTGCGACTGACAGAGACGTAGGCAAAGTTTAAAGTTGCTATTTCCATTAAATCTCGTTAATCAGAAAAACGGTAATTTACACTTGCAGCGGAACAAAATTCCGTTCCGCCCAGCGTCTGGCTCGAACCCACGACCCTGGGATTAAGAGTCTGACGCTCTACCGACTGAGCTAGCCGGCTACCTCGGTGAATAACTGCCGGGTAGCACGTCACACAGTACTCGTTTGTGTTGGGTGGTCCCATACAGAATCTCTCCATGATGCCTAATGTTTTCCTAACGTCACACTCGTCACGTACTTCACTTTTATGTCATAATCATTTCTGAGAGGTAAAGAAATTGCATGACAACATGCAGAGCTAGTGGCGTCAAAATTAACGCACATACTTTATGTGACTCAAAAGCCGAACGAGTTACTTTCCGACGTTGTTTTAGATGTGCAAGTGATAGTCAAAACTCGCTGTGTCGGCACTCTGCCGACCATTTCGCTAGTTAACACCGGTCATGTTGTGTGTGTTTCAAGCTCAAGAGCATCTCCAAGCAAAAAATGGTCAACAGCAACATTCAGACGGTTTCGTACTGCTCAATTGCTACATTAAAACGTTATGTTTCTTTTTCAGAACTGGAAAAACACAAGCGTGACAGCATTCGAACCTGTAATCTTCAGATCCGAAGTCCGACGCCTTATCCATTAGGCCACACGGTCACTGACGACCAACATTTACATGTATACGACTCATCTCGAAACGCTCACACCCCTGAGGATTTGTGTTTTCGTTCTACACAGCCGCTGCCCCTTGCTCTTTCCCACCCATTCGTTACATTCAACCTCTGACGAGACCGACCAAATATAGACTGTGAAACAAGACCACACACTTTGTGCATTCGGAATCGAAGGCAGGGCGTCCCTCGCCGCATTTGCTACGATTTCCATTTGCTACTTCTGCAGAAGCGGCGGCGGCGGCGACGACGACGACGACGACGACGACGACGACGACGACGACGACGACGAATATCGCGAGAGGCTCTGAGATATGTGAGAAATACATCTATAAAATGTAATTCAGACTGCCTCGTCCCACCTTATGCTGTACCGCTTTGGCAAATGCTTTATCTGCGCCATTCGCCTTAATCGCATCTGAGAGTGATTCTTAAAAAAACGCCTGTCGCTAATTGTTCGTCATCACAGGTACTGTTTGCTATACGGCCACGACGCGCAACTGATTTCCAAAATTCATCTTTCTCCTGTGAGGATGGAACTTACGACCGCTGGTTTATTAGACCAGTGCTCTACCACTGAGCTAAAGAGGCGCGGCCTAGCGGTACTCTTGGGTACTTCGTCCTTACGGTCGTCTGCATCATCAGACTTTAGCTGACAACACTTCATATTACCGGCTAATATTTGCAGCTATGGCGACAAATTACTGCTTGACTACACATCTGACACGTAACCGATGTGCTCTCCAAACAACAACACTTGCATTTCAGAACATGTCTTTCACACATGTCTACAAAATCACCTTCACCTTCAAATACAGCTTCCTTGCGACTGACAGAGACGTAGGCAAAGTTTAAAGTTGCTATTTCCATTAAATCTCGTTAATCAGAAAAACGGTAATTTACACTTGCAGCGGAACAAAATTCCGTTCCGCCCAGCGTCTGGCTCGAACCCACGACCCTGGGATTAAGAGTCTGACGCTCTACCGACTGAGCTAGCCGGCTACCTCGGTGAATAACTGCCGGGTAGCACGTCACACAGTACTCGTTTGTGTTGGGTGGTCCCATACAGAATCTCTCCATGATGCCTAATGTTTTCCTAACGTCACACTCGTCACGTACTTCACTTTTATGTCATAATCATTTCTGAGAGGTAAAGAAATTGCATGACAACATGCAGAGCTAGTGGCGTCAAAATTAACGCACATACTTTATGTGACTCAAAAGCCGAACGAGTTACTTTCCGACGTTGTTTTAGATGTGCAAGTGATAGTCAAAACTCGCTGTGTCGGCACTCTGCCGACCATTTCGCTAGTTAACACCGGTCTTGTTGTGTGTGTTTCAAGCTCAAGAGCATCTCCAAGCAAAAAATGGTCAACAGCAACATTCAGACGGTTTCGTACTGCTCAATTGCTACATTAAAACGTTATGTTTCTTTTTCAGAACTGGAAAAACACAAGCGTGACAGCATTCGAACCTGTAATCTTCAGATCCGAAGTCCGACGCCTTATCCATTAGGCCACACGGTCACTGACGACCAACATTTACATGTATACGACTCATCTCGAAACGCTCACACCCCTGAGGATTTGTGTTTTCGTTCTACACAGCCGCTGCCCCTTGCTCTTTCCCACCCATTCGTTACATTCAACCTCTGACGAGACCGACCAAATATAGACTGTGAAACAAGACCACACACTTTGTGCATTCGGAATCGAAGGCAGGGCGTCCCTCGCCGCATTTGCTACGATTTCCATTTGCTACTTCTGCAGAAGCGGCGGCGGCGGCGACGACGACGACGACGACGACGACGACGACGAATATCGTGAGAGGCTCTGAGATATGTGAGAAATACATCTATAAAACGTAATTCAGACTGCCTCGTCCCACCTTATGCTGTACCGCTTTGGCAAATGCTTTATCTGCGCCATTCGCCTTAATCGCATCTGAGAGTGATTCTTAAAAAAACGCCTGTCGCTAATTGTTCGTCATCACAGGTACTGTTTGCTATACGGCCACGACGCGCAACTGATTTCCAAAATTCATCTTTCTCCTGTGAGGATGGAACTTACGACCGCTGGTTTATTAGACCAGTGCTCTACCACTGAGCTAAAGAGGCGCGGCCTAGCGGTACTCTTGGGTACTTCGTCCTTACGGTCGTCTGCATCATCAGACTTTAGCTGACAACACTTCATATTACCGGCTAATATTTGCAGCTATGGCGACAAATTACTGCTTGACTACACATCTGACACGTAACCGATGTGCTCTCCAAACAACAACACTTGCATTTCAGAACATGTCTTTCACACATGTCTACAAAATCACCTTCACCTTCAAATACAGCTTCCTTGCGACTGACAGAGACGTAGGCAAAGTTTAAAGTTGCTATTTCCATTAAATCTCGTTAATCAGAAAAACGGTAATTTACACTTGCAGCGGAACAAAATTCCGTTCCGCCCAGCGTCTGGCTCGAACCCACGACCCTGGGATTAAGAGTCTGACGCTCTACCGACTGAGCTAGCCGGCTACCTCGGTGAATAACTGCCGGGTAGCACGTCACACAGTACTCGTTTGTGTTGGGTGGTCCCATACAGAATCTCTCCATGATGCCTAATGTTTTCCTAACGTCACACTCGTCACGTACTTCACTTTTATGTCATAATCATTTCTGAGAGGTAAAGAAATTGCATGACAACATGCAGAGCTAGTGGCGTCAAAATTAACGCACATACTTTATGTGACTCAAAAGCCGAACGAGTTACTTTCCGACGTTGTTTTAGATGTGCAAGTGATAGTCAAAACTCGCTGTGTCGGCACTCTGCCGACCATTTCGCTAGTTAACACCGGTCTTGTTGTGTGTGTTTCAAGCTCAAGAGCATCTCCAAGCAAAAAATGGTCAACAGCAACATTCAGACGGTTTCGTACTGCTCAATTGCTACATTAAAACGTTATGTTTCTTTTTCAGAACTGGAAAAACACAAGCGTGACAGCATTCGAACCTGTAATCTTCAGATCCGAAGTCCGACGCCTTATCCATTAGGCCACACGGTCACTGACGACCAACATTTACATGTATACGACTCATCTCGAAACGCTCACACCCCTGAGGATTTGTGTTTTCGTTCTACACAGCCGCTGCCCCTTGCTCTTTCCCACCCATTCGTTACATTCAACCTCTGACGAGACCGACCAAATATAGACTGTGAAACAAGACCACACACTTTGTGCATTCGGAATCGAAGGCAGGGCGTCCCTCGCCGCATTTGCTACGATTTCCATTTGCTACTTCTGCAGAAGCGGCGGCGGCGGCGACGACGACGACGACGACGACGACGACGACGACGACGAATATCGCGAGAGGCTCTGAGATATGTGAGAAATACATCTATAAAATGTAATTCAGACTGCCTCGTCCCACCTTATGCTGTACCGCTTTGGCAAATGCTTTATCTGCGCCATTCGCCTTAATCGCATCTGAGAGTGATTCTTAAAAAAACGCCTGTCGCTAATTGTTCGTCATCACAGGTACTGTTTGCTATACGGCCACGACGCGCAACTGATTTCCAAAATTCATCTTTCTCCTGTGAGGATGGAACTTACGACCGCTGGTTTATTAGACCAGTGCTCTACCACTGAGCTAAAGAGGCGCGGCCTAGCGGTACTCTTGGGTACTTCGTCCTTACGGTCGTCTGCATCATCAGACTTTAGCTGACAACACTTCATATTACCGGCTAATATTTGCAGCTATGGCGACAAATTACTGCTTGACTACACATCTGACACGTAACCGATGTGCTCTCCAAACAACAACACTTGCATTTCAGAACATGTCTTTCACACATGTCTACAAAATCACCTTCACCTTCAAATACAGCTTCCTTGCGACTGACAGAGACGTAGGCAAAGTTTAAAGTTGCTATTTCCATTAAATCTCGTTAATCAGAAAAACGGTAATTTACACTTGCAGCGGAACAAAATTCCGTTCCGCCCAGCGTCTGGCTCGAACCCACGACCCTGGGATTAAGAGTCTGACGCTCTACCGACTGAGCTAGCCGGCTACCTCGGTGAATAACTGCCGGGTAGCACGTCACACAGTACTCGTTTGTGTTGGGTGGTCCCATACAGAATCTCTCCATGATGCCTAATGTTTTCCTAACGTCACACTCGTCACGTACTTCACTTTTATGTCATAATCATTTCTGAGAGGTAAAGAAATTGCATGACAACATGCAGAGCTAGTGGCGTCAAAATTAACGCACATACTTTATGTGACTCAAAAGCCGAACGAGTTACTTTCCGACGTTGTTTTAGATGTGCAAGTGATAGTCAAAACTCGCTGTGTCGGCACTCTGCCGACCATTTCACTAGTTAACACCGGTCTTGTTGTGTGTGTTTCAAGCTCAAGAGCATCTCCAAGCAAAAAATGGTCAACAGCAACATTCAGACGGTTTCGTACTGCTCAATTGCTACATTAAAACGTTATGTTTCTTTTTCAGAACTGGAAAAACACAAGCGTGACAGCATTCGAACCTGTAATCTTCAGATCCGAAGTCCGACGCCTTATCCATTAGGCCACACGGTCACTGACGACCAACATTTACATGTATACGACTCATCTCGAAACGCTCACACCCCTGAGGATTTGTGTTTTCGTTCTACACAGCCGCTGCCCCTTGCTCTTTCCCACCCATTCGTTACATTCAACCTCTGACGAGACCGACCAAATATAGACTGTGAAACAAGACCACACACTTTGTGCATTCGGAATCGAAGGCAGGGCGTCCCTCGCCGCATTTGCTACGATTTCCATTTGCTACTTCTGCAGAAGCGGCGGCGGCGGCGACGACGACGACGACGACGACGACGACGAATATCGTGAGAGGCTCTGAGATATGTGAGAAATACATCTATAAAACGTAATTCAGACTGCCTCGTCCCACCTTATGCTGTACCGCTTTGGCAAATGCTTTATCTGCGCCATTCGCCTTAATCGCATCTGAGAGTGATTCTTAAAAAAACGCCTGTCGCTAATTGTTCGTCATCACAGGTACTGTTTGCTATACGGCCACGACGCGCAACTGATTTCCAAAATTCATCTTTCTCCTGTGAGGATGGAACTTACGACCGCTGGTTTATTAGACCAGTGCTCTACCACTGAGCTAAAGAGGCGCGGCCTAGCGGTACTCTTGGGTACTTCGTCCTTACGGTCGTCTGCATCATCAGACTTTAGCTGACAACACTTCATATTACCGGCTAATATTTGCAGCTATGGCGACAAATTACTGCTTGACTACACATCTGACACGTAACCGATGTGCTCTCCAAACAACAACACTTGCATTTCAGAACATGTCTTTCACACATGTCTACAAAATCACCTTCACCTTCAAATACAGCTTCCTTGCGACTGACAGAGACGTAGGCAAAGTTTAAAGTTGCTATTTCCATTAAATCTCGTTAATCAGAAAAACGGTAATTTACACTTGCAGCGGAACAAAATTCCGTTCCGCCCAGCGTCTGGCTCGAACCCACGACCCTGGGATTAAGAGTCTGACGCTCTACCGACTGAGCTAGCCGGCTACCTCGGTGAATAACTGCCGGGTAGCACGTCACACAGTACTCGTTTGTGTTGGGTGGTCCCATACAGAATCTCTCCATGATGCCTAATGTTTTCCTAACGTCACACTCGTCACGTACTTCACTTTTATGTCATAATCATTTCTGAGAGGTAAAGAAATTGCATGACAACATGCAGAGCTAGTGGCGTCAAAATTAACGCACATACTTTATGTGACTCAAAAGCCGAACGAGTTACTTTCCGACGTTGTTTTAGATGTGCAAGTGATAGTCAAAACTCGCTGTGTCGGCACTCTGCCGACCATTTCGCTAGTTAACACCGGTCTTGTTGTGTGTGTTTCAAGCTCAAGAGCATCTCCAAGCAAAAAATGGTCAACAGCAACATTCAGACGGTTTCGTACTGCTCAATTGCTACATTAAAACGTTATGTTTCTTTTTCAGAACTGGAAAAACACAAGCGTGACAGCATTCGAACCTGTAATCTTCAGATCCGAAGTCCGACGCCTTATCCATTAGGCCACACGGTCACTGACGACCAACATTTACATGTATACGACTCATCTCGAAACGCTCACACCCCTGAGGATTTGTGTTTTCGTTCTACACAGCCGCTGCCCCTTGCTCTTTCCCACCCATTCGTTACATTCAACCTCTGACGAGACCGACCAAATATAGACTGTGAAACAAGACCACACACTTTGTGCATTCGGAATCGAAGGCAGGGCGTCCCTCGCCGCATTTGCTACGATTTCCATTTGCTACTTCTGCAGAAGCGGCGGCGGCGACGACGACGACGACGACGACGACGACGAATATCGCGAGAGGCTCTGAGATATGTGAGAAATACATCTATAAAATGTAATTCAGACTGCCTCGTCCCACCTTATGCTGTACCGCTTTGGCAAATGCTTTATCTGCGCCATTCGCCTTAATCGCATCTGAGAGTGATTCTTAAAAAAACGCCTGTCGCTAATTGTTCGTCATCACAGGTACTGTTTGCTATACGGCCACGACGCGCAACTGATTTCCAAAATTCATCTTTCTCCTGTGAGGATGGAACTTACGACCGCTGGTTTATTAGACCAGTGCTCTACCACTGAGCTAAAGAGGCGCGGCCTAGCGGTACTCTTGGGTACTTCGTCCTTACGGTCGTCTGCATCATCAGACTTTAGCTGACAACACTTCATATTACCGGCTAATATTTGCAGCTATGGCGACAAATTACTGCTTGACTACACATCTGACACGTAACCGATGTGCTCTCCAAACAACAACACTTGCATTTCAGAACATGTCTTTCACACATGTCTACAAAATCACCTTCACCTTCAAATACAGCTTCCTTGCGACTGACAGAGACGTAGGCAAAGTTTAAAGTTGCTATTTCCATTAAATCTCGTTAATCAGAAAAACGGTAATTTACACTTGCAGCGGAACAAAATTCCGTTCCGCCCAGCGTCTGGCTCGAACCCACGACCCTGGGATTAAGAGCCTGACGCTCTACCGACTGAGCTAGCCGGCTACCTCGGTGAATAACTGCCGGGTAGCACGTCACACAGTACTCGTTTGTGTTGGGTGGTCCCATACAGAATCTCTCCATGATGCCTAATGTTTTCCTAACGTCACACTCGTCACGTACTTCACTTTTATGTCATAATCATTTCTGAGAGGTAAAGAAATTGCATGACAACATGCAGAGCTAGTGGCGTCAAAATTAACGCACATACTTTATGTGACTCAAAAGCCGAACGAGTTACTTTCCGACGTTGTTTTAGATGTGCAAGTGATAGTCAAAACTCGCTGTGTCGGCACTCTGCCGACCATTTCGCTAGTTAACACCGGTCTTGTTGTGTGTGTTTCAAGCTCAAGAGCATCTCCAAGCAAAAAATGGTCAACAGCAACATTCAGACGGTTTCGTACTGCTCAATTGCTACATTAAAACGTTATGTTTCTTTTTCAGAACTGGAAAAACACAAGCGTGACAGCATTCGAACCTGTAATCTTCAGATCCGAAGTCCGACGCCTTATCCATTAGGCCACACGGTCACTGACGACCAACATTTACATGTATACGACTCATCTCGAAACGCTCACACCCCTGAGGATTTGTGTTTTCGTTCTACACAGCCGCTGCCCCTTGCTCTTTCCCACCCATTCGTTACATTCAACCTCTGACGAGACCGACCAAATATAGACTGTGAAACAAGACCACACACTTTGTGCATTCGGAATCGAAGGCAGGGCGTCCCTCGCCGCATTTGCTACGATTGCCATTTGCTACTTCTGCAGAAGCGGCGGCGGCGGCGACGACGACGACGACGACGACGACGAATATCGCGAGAGGCTCTGAGATATGTGAGAAATACATCTATAAAATGTAATTCAGACTGCCTCGTCCCACCTTATGCTGTACCGCTTTGGCAAATGCTTTATCTGCGCCATTCGCCTTAATCGCATCTGAGAGTGATTCTTAAAAAAACGCCTGTCGCTAATTGTCCGTCATCACAGGTACTGTTTGCTATACGGCCACGACGCGCAACTGATTTCCAAAATTCATCTTTCACCTGTGAGGATGGAACTTACGACCGCTGGTTTATTAGACCAGTGCTCTACCACTGAGCTAAAGACGCGCGGCCTAGCGGTACTCTTGGGTACTTCGTCCTTACGGTCGTCTGCATCATCAGACTTTAGCTGACAACACTTCATATTACCGGCTAATATTTGCAGCTATGGCGACAAATTACTGCTTGACTACACATCTGACACGTAACCGATGTGCTCTCCAAACAACAACACTTGCATTTCAGAACATGTCTTTCACACATGTCTACAAAATCACCTTCACCTTCAAATACAGCTTCCTTGCGACTGACCGAGACGTAGGCAAAGTTTAAAGTTGCTATTTCCATTAAATCTCGTTAATCAGAAAAACGGTAATTTACACTTGCAGCGGAACAAAATTCCGTTCCGCCCAGCGTCTGGCTCGAACCCACAACCCTGGGATTAAGAGTCTGACGCTCTACCGACTGAGCTAGCCGGCTACCTCGGTGAATAACAGCCGGGTAGCACGTCACACAGTACTCGTTTGGGTTGGGTGGTCCCATACAGAATCTCTCCATGATGCCTAATGTTTTCCTAACGTCACACTCGTCACGTACTTCACTTTTATGTCATAATCATTTCTGAGAGGTAAAGAAATTGCATGACAACATGCAGAGCTAGTGGCGTCAAAATTAACGCACATACTTTATGTGACTCAAAAGCCGAACGAGTTACTTTCCGACGTTGTTTTAGATGTGCAAGTGATAGTCAAAACTCGCTGTGTCGGCACTCTGCCGACCATTTCGCTAGTTAACACCGGTCTTGTTGTGTGTGTTTCAAGCTCAAGAGCATCTCCAAGCAAAAAATGGTCAACAGCAACATTCAGACGGTTTCGTACTGCTCAATTGCTACATTAAAACGTTATGTTTCTTTTTCAGAACTGGAAAAACACAAGCGTGACAGCATTTGAACCTGTAATCTTCAGATCCGAAGTCCGACGCCTTATCCATTAGGCCACACGGTCACTGACGACCAACATTTACATGTATACGACTCATCTCGAAACGCTCACACCCCTGAGGATTTGTGTTTTCGTTCTACACAGCCGCTGCCCCTTGCTCTTTCCCACCCATTCGTTACATTCAACCTCTGACGAGACCGACCAAATATAGACTGTGAAACAAGACCACACACGTTGTGCATTCGGAATCGAAGGCAGGGCGTCCCTCGCCGCATTTGCTACGATTGCCATTTGCTACTTCTGCAGAAGCGGCGGCGGCGGCGACGACGACGACGACGACGACGACGACGACGACGACGACGACGACGAATATCGCGAGAGGCTCTGAGATATGTGAGAAATACATCTATAAAATGTAATTCAGACTGCCTCGTCCCACCTTATGCTGTACCGCTTTGGCAAATGCTTTATCTGCGCCATTCGCCTTAATCGCATCTGAGAGTAATTCTTAAAAAAACGCCTTTCGCTAATTGTTCGTCATCACAGGTACTGTTTGCTATACGGCCACGACGCGCAACTGATTTCCAAAATTCATCTTTCTCCTGTGAGGATGGAACTGACGACACCTGGTTTATTAGACCAGTGCTCTACCACTGAGCTAAAGAGGCGCGGCCTAGCGGTACTCTTGGGTACTTCGTCCTTACGGTCGTCTGCATCATCAGACTTTAGCTGACAACACTTCATATTACCGGCTAATATTTGCAGCTATGGCGACAAACTACTGCTTGGCTACACATCTGACACGTAACCGATGTGCTCTCCAAACAACAACACTTGCATTTCAGAACATGTCTTTCACACATGTCTACAAAATCACCTTCACCTTCAAATACAGCTTCCTTGCGACTGACAGAGACGTAGGCAAAGTTTAAAGTTGCTATTTCCATTAAATCTCGTTAATCAGAAAAACGGTAATTTACACCTGCAGCGGAACAAAATTCCGTTCCTCCCAGCGTCTGGCTCGAACCCACAACCCTGGGATTAAGAGTCCGACGCTCTACCGACTGAGCTAGCCGGCTACCTCGGTGAATACCTGCCGGGTAGCACGTCACACAGTACTCGTTTGTGTTGGATGGTCCCATACAGAATCTCTCCATGATGCCTAATGTTTTCCTAACGTCACACTCGTCACGTACTTCACTTTTATGTCATAATCATTTCTGAGAGGTAAAGAAATTGCATGACAACATGCAGAGCTAGTGGCGTCAAAATTAACGCACATACTTTATGTGACTCAAAAGCCGAACGAGTTACTTTCCGACGTTGTTTTAGATGTGCAAGTGATAGTCAAAACTCGCTGTGTCGGCACTCTGCCGACCATTTCGCTAGTTAACACCGGTCTTGTTGTGTGTGTTTCAAGCTCAAGAGCATCTCCAAGCAAAAAATGGTCAACAGCAACATTCAGACGGTTTCGTACTGCTCAATTGCTACATTAAAACGTTATGATTCTTTTTCAGAACTGGAAAAACACAAGCGTGACAGCATTCGAACCTGTAATCTTCAGATCCGAAGTCCGACGCCTTATCCATTAGGCCACACGGTCACTGACGACCAACATTTACATGTATACGACTCATCTCGAAACGCTCACACCCCTGAGGATTTGTGTTTTCGTTCTACACAGCCGCTGCCCCTTGCTCTTTCCCACCCATTCGTTACATTCAACCTCTGACGAGACCGACCAAATATAGACTGTGAAACAAGACCACACACTTTGTGCATTCGGAATCGAAGGCAGGGCGTCCCTCGCCGCATTTGCTACGATTGCCATTTGCTACTTCTGCAGAAGCGGCGGCGGCGGCGACGACGACGACGACGACGACGACGACGACGAATATCGCGAGAGGCTCTGAGATATGTGAGAAATACATCTATAAAATGTAATTCAGACTGCCTCGTCCCACCTTATGCTGTACCGCTTTGGCAAATGCTTTATCTGCGCCATTCGCCTTAATCGCATCTGAGAGTGATTCTTAAAAAAACGCCTGTCGCTAATTGTTCGTCATCACAGGTACTGTTTGCTATACGGCCACGACGCGCAACTGATTTCCAAAATTCATCTTTCTCCTGTGAGGATGGAACTTACGACCGCTGGTTTATTAGACCAGTGCTCTACCACTGAGCTAAAGAGGCGCGGCCTAGCGGTACTCTTGGGTACTTCGTCCTTACGGTCGTCTGCATCATCAGACTTTAGCTGACAACACTTCATATTACCGGCTAATATTTGCAGCTATGGCGACAAATTACTGCTTGACTACACATCTGACACGTAACCGATGTGCTCTCCAAACAACAACACTTGCATTTCAGAACATGTCTTTCACACATGTCTACAAAATCACCTTCACCTTCAAATACAGCTTCCTTGCGACTGACAGAGACGTAGGCAAAGTTTAAAGTTGCTATTTCCATTAAATCTCGTTAATCAGAAAAACGGTAATTTACACTTGCAGCGGAACAAAATTCCGTTCCGCCCAGCGTCTGGCTCGAACCCACGACCCTGGGATTAAGAGTCTGACGCTCTACCGACTGAGCTAGCCGGCTACCTCGGTGAATAACTGCCGGGTAGCACGTCACACAGTACTCGTTTGTGTTGGGTGGTCCCATACAGAATCTCTCCATGATGCCTAATGTTTTCCTAACGTCACACTCGTCACGTACTTCACTTTTATGTCATAATCATTTCTGAGAGGTAAAGAAATTGCATGACAACATGCAGAGCTAGTGGCGTCAAAATTAACGCACATACTTTATGTGACTCAAAAGCCGAACGAGTTACTTTCCGACGTTGTTTTAGATGTGCAAGTGATAGTCAAAACTCGCTGTGTCGGCACTCTGCCGACCATTTCGCTAGTTAACATCGGTCTTGTTGTGTGTGTTTCAAGCTCAAGAGCATCTCCAAGCAAAAAATGGTCAACAGCAACATTCAGACGGTTTCGTACTGCTCAATTGCTACATTAAAACGTTATGTTTCTTTTTCAGAACTGGAAAAACACAAGCGTGACAGCATTCGAACCTGTAATCTTCAGATCCGAAGTCCGACGCCTTATCCATTAGGCCACACGGTCACTGACGACCAACATTTACATGTATACGACTCATCTCGAAACGCTCACACCCCTGAGGATTTGTGTTTTCGTTCTACACAGCCGCTGCCCCTTGCTCTTTCCCACCCATTCGTTACATTCAACCTCTGACGAGACCGACCAAATATAGACTGTGAAACAAGACCACACACTTTGTGCATTCGGAATCGAAGGCAGGGCGTCCCTCGCCGCATTTGCTACGATTGCCATTTGCTACTTCTGCAGAAGCGGCGGCGACGACGACGACGACGACGACGACGACGACGACGAATATCGCGAGAGGCTCTGAGATATGTGAGAAATACATCTATAAAATGTAATTCAGACTGCCTCGTCCCACCTTATGCTGTACCGCTTTGGCAAATGCTTTATCTGCGCCATTCGCCTTAATCGCATCTGAGAGTGATTCTTAAAAAAACGCCTGTCGCTAATTGTTCGTCATCACAGGTACTGTTTGCTATACGGCCACGACGCGCAACTGATTTCCAAAATTCATCTTTCTCCTGTGAGGATGGAACTTACGACCGCTGGTTTATTAGACCAGTGCTCTACCACTGAGCTAAAGAGGCGCGGCCTAGCGGTACTCTTGGGTACTTCGTCCTTACGGTCGTCTGCATCATCAGACTTTAGCTGACAACACTTCATATTACCGGCTAATATTTGCAGCTATGGCGACAAATTACTGCTTGACTACACATCTGACACGTAACCGATGTGCTCTCCAAACAACAACACTTGCATTTCAGAACATGTCTTTCACACATGTCTACAAAATCACCTTCACCTTCAAATACAGCTTCCTTGCGACTGACAGAGACGTAGGCAAAGTTTAAAGTTGCTATTTCCATTAAATCTCGTTAATCAGAAAAACGGTAATTTACACTTGCAGCGGAACAAAATTCCGTTCCGCCCAGCGTCTGGCTCGAACCCACGACCCTGGGATTAAAAGTCTGACGCTCTACCGACTGAGCTAGCCGGCTACCTCGGTGAATACCTGCCGGGTAGCACGTCACACAGTACTCGTTTGTGTTGGGTGGTCCCATACAGAATCTCTCCATGATGCCTAATGTTTTCCTAACGTCACACTCGTCACGTACTTCACTTTTATGTCATAATCATTTCTGAGAGGTAAAGAAATTGCATGACAACATGCACAGCTAGTCGCGTCAAAATTAACGCACATACTTTATGTGACTCAAAAGCCGAACGAGTTACTTTCCGACGTTGTTTTAGATGTGCAAGTGATAGTCAAAACTCGCTGTGTCGGCACTCTGCCGACCATTTCGCTAGTTAACACCGGTCTTGTTGTGTGTGTTTCAAGCTCAAGAGCATCTCCAAGCAAAAAATGGTCAACAGCAACATTCAGACGGTTTCGTACTGCTCAATTGCTACATTAAAACGTTATGTTTCTTTTTCAGAACTGGAAAAACACAAGCGTGACAGCATTTGAACCTGTAATCTTCAGATCCGAAGTCCGACGCCTTATCCATTAGGCCACACGGTCACTGACGACCAACATTTACATGTATACGACTCATCTCGAAACGCTCACACCCCTGAGGATTTGTGTTTTCGTTCTACACAGCCGCTGCCCCTTGCTCTTTCCCACCCATTCGTTACATTCAACCTCTGACGAGACCGACCAAATATAGACTGTGAAACAAGACCACACACTTTGTGCATTCGGAATCGAAGGCAGGGCGTCCCTCGCCGCATTTGCTACGATTGCCATTTGCTACTTCTGCAGAAGCGGCGGCGGCGGCGACGACGACGACGACGACGACGAATATCGCGAGAGGCTCTGAGATATGTGAGAAATACATCCATAAAATGTAATTCAGACTGCCTCGTCCCACCTTATGCTGTACCGCTTTGGCAAATGCTTTATCTGCGCCATTCGCCTTAATCGCATCTGAGAGTGATTCTTAAAAAAACGCCTGTCGCTAATTGTTCGTCATCACAGGTACTGTTTGCTATACGGCCACGACGCGCAACTGATTTCCAAAATTCATCTTTCTCCTGTGAGGATGGAACTTACGACCGCTGGTTTATTAGACCAGTGCTCTACCACTGAGCTAAAGAGGCGCGGCCTAGCGGTACTCTTGGGTACTTCGTCCTTACGGTCGTCTGCATCATCAGACTTTAGCTGACAACACTTCATATTACCCGCTAATATTTGCAGCTATGGCGACAAATTACTGCTTGACTACACATCTGACACGTAACCGATGTGCTCTCCAAACAACAACACTTGCATTTCAGAACATGTCTTTCACACATGTCTACAAAATCACCTTCACCTTCAAATACAGCTTCCTTGCGACTGACAGAGACGTAGGCAAAGTTTAAAGTTGCTATTTCCATTAAATCTCGTTAATCAGAAAAACGGTAATTTACACTTGCAGCGGAACAAAATTCCGTTCCGCCCAGCGTCTGGCTCGAACCCACGACCCTGGGATTAAGAGTCTGACGCTCTACCGACTGAGCTAGCCGGCTACCTCGGTGAGTAACTGCCGGGTAGCACGTCACACAGTACTCGTTTGTGTTGGGTGGTCCCATACAGAATCTCTCCATGATGCCTAATGTTTTCCTAACGTCACACTCGTCACGTACTTCACTTTTATGTCATAATCATTTCTGAGAGGTAAAGAAATTGCATGACAACATGCAGAGCTAGTGGCGTCAAAATTAACGCACATACTTTATGTGACTCAAAAGCCGAACGAGTTACTTTCCGACGTTGTTTTAGATGTGCAAGTGATAGTCAAAACTCGCTGTGTCGGCACTCTGCCGACCATTTCGCTAGTTAACACCGGTCTTGTTGTGTGTGTTTCAAGCTCAAGAGCATCTCCAAGCAAAAAATGGTCAACAGCAACATTCAGACGGTTTCGTACTGCTCAATTGCTACATTAAAACGTTATGTTTCTTTTTCAGAACTGGAAAAACACAAGCGTGACAGCATTCGAACCTGTAATCTTCAGATCCGAAGTCCGACGCCTTATCCATTAGGCCACACGGTCACTGACGACCAACATTTACATGTATACGACTCATCTCGAAACGCTCACACCCCTGAGGATTTGTGTTTTCGTTCTACACAGCCGCTGCCCCTTGCTCTTTCCCACCCATTCGTTACATTCAACCTCTGACGAGACCGACCAAATATAGACTGTGAAACAAGACCACACACTTTGTGCATTCGGAATCGAAGGCAGGGCGTCCCTCGCCGCATTTGCTACGATTGCCATTTGCTACTTCTGCAGAAGCGGCGGCGGCGGCGACGACGACGACGACGACGACGACGACGACGACGAATATCGCGAGAGGCTCTGAGATATGTGAGAAATACATCTATAAAATGTAATTCAGACTGCCTCGTCCCACCTTATGCTGTACCGCTTTGGCAAATGCTTTATCTGCGCCATTCGCCTTAATCGCATCTGAGAGTGATTCTTAAAAAAACGCCTGTCGCTAATTGTTCGTCATCACAGGTACTGTTTGCTATACGGCCACGACGCGCAACTGATTTCCAAAATTCATCTTTCTCCTGTGAGGATGGAACTTACGACCGCTGGTTTATTAGACCAGTGCTCTACCACTGAGCTAAAGAGGCGCGGCCTAGCGGTACTCTTGGGTACTTCGTCCTTACGGTCGTCTGCATCATCAGACTTTAGCTGACAACACTTCATATTACCGGCTAATATTTGCAGCTATGGCGACAAATTACTGCTTGACTACACATCTGACACGTAACCGATGTGCTCTCCAAACAACAACACTTGCATTTCAGAACATGTCTTTCACACATGTCTACAAAATCACCTTCACCTTCAAATACAGCTTCCTTGCGACTGACAGAGACGTAGGCAAAGTTTAAAGTTGCTATTTCCATTAAATCTCGTTAATCAGAAAAACGGTAATTTACACTTGCAGCGGAACAAAATT